>NW_026623111.1:70479890-70782920 GCF_023065955.2 Ursus arctos | reverse complement strand
CACCTGGCCATCAACTCTCCACAACGAGGCCTCAATCATCTAGCATTAGTCTCAATAATTACATTGATTCTATTATTAGGGTAACCATATGTCAAAGTTCACTTGAGACATTACTAGTTTATACATGTTGTTCCAGCACTATTACAAAAACAATGCCCCTTTTCACTTTCAAATGTTCCTGTTTGAACAATATTTTGTAAAGTTACCTTATTTATTATGGTGGCCCCGCTTTTTCAAGCTGACCTCTATTATCCAAGTTTGGCATTCACCTATTTGGTGGGAAAGTACTGAGTAAAAAGAAATCAGACTAGGGTGACAACATGGTAGACGAATTCATTTATTAAAATAAACTAAAATTATATTATTTTAAATAAACTTTTATATACTTCTTGGCACTGGCATCTACCCCATTCCCAAGCCTACAGACCTAAAAAATTAAAGAAGGTGATGAATGTTCAAGCTTTCTTGGAGAACCTTTGGAGGGACTATTCAATAAACTAGGGAAGGAGGTTACTTTAACTTGATAGGAAAAGTCACGATTGAAATTTCATAGACAATACTTAGAATGTGCTTTGTAAATACTCTTTAAGAGGTGCCAAAAACCTAGTGAATACACACAATGTCCTTTTCAAGGTAGGTGAATCAGGTGTGTTACCTTTCCTTGGCCAAAAATAAAACCAGTTTCCACCTTGGCACAGAGAGATATAGCAGAAAATGTGAAAACACACAAAAATACTGGAAAGAATAAGACTTCTCTGATCTAGGGGTTTCACAAAGCCACTCACATCTTTCTCAGCTAACTCAGGATTATTTCTCATGAACATACCCAGCCCAGAAATCACTCCCATAGACTTATTTGCTTTACTACACTGGCCTGAGAAACCCACTCTTTGATCTTTTGATGTGTTTGCATTACTGTCGTAAAGAGTAAACATAGGAGTCATTCTTAGAATATTACACAGGAAAAAAAAAATAACTTAGGGTTTTTGATATGGATTTGATATAGCTATGTTTTATTCAATTAACCATAGTAAAAGCAGTCAGGACCAGTCCTACTTGATATGCAATGTATGGAAAACAAATAAATAACTCTTCATCATTTGGCTTTTATTTCTTGTCCTCTATTAGCTCAGTTCTAAAATCATTTCTACATCTTCTGTCAAAGTCTACTTACAGAAGAGATTATAATCATTCATACCACACCACAACATTTAAGAAGACTTAAGGAATAACTCATCCCAGGAATTTATTGTATATATTTTAATAGTGATAAAGTTTTGAGTTTCGCATGAGTAGAATTTCAAGGATCAATAAGTGACAAGAGAAGAAATTCGGTGGACATCAGATGCTTGTGTTTGTAATATGCTGTCTACTGCACTGTTTACATGTGAAATTGTCTGGTACAAGTCTTGGTATATGGCAAGTACTGTATAAATGTGCTAAATTTTTAAAATTCTATAAGATTATCCCATCATCATGGACAAGATATCTAGTTCATCTAAATACAAATTAGCTCTGGGGCACCTGGGTGGCACAGCGGTTAAGCGTCTGCCTCCGGCTCAGGGCGTGATCCCGGCGTTATGGGATTGAGCCCCACATCAGGCTCCTCCGCCATGAGCCTGCTTCTTCCTCTCCCACTCCCCCTGCTTGTGTTCCCTCTCTCGCTGGCTGTCTCTATCCTGTCGAATAAATAAATAAAATCTTTTAAAAAATAAATAAATAAATACAAATTAGCTCTGAATGCATTTCAAAAGTATACAACTTCCATACACACTAAGCATCAAGAAAACATCACTTATGCATCTTATAGGTAGTTAACTTCTCTCTCCACAGTGTTCCCAAGATTATCTTTTCTTATGTCATTATGGGGTATATCCTTACTAAAATTCTGCAATACTTTGAGAGCTCATGCATTCTATTTTCTGTTCCTCAACCTAAGGTCTAAACTATTTAAGTGAAAAATTGATACCATAACTTGCTATTGTCAAAATAATGATTTCTTTAAAGCATATAAAATGGCATAAAGATAATATTGTTTGCTAAAAATCAATTCCATATCATACAAATTTAATTTCAAAATTATCCTCAATACTTTAAAAAGCCAAATTATATCACAACTAATTTTACCAAATAACTAAGTTAGCATATATTTATATAAATAGGTATTGATTTTTTCCATTAAAAGAGAGGAAAAAATGGAAGAAAAATAAAAATCAAGGATACTAAAATAATGAATTTTTATATATTATGGTACAAGGATATATCTAATTGCTTCCGATCACTTCTATTTTTTTGAAACAGTACACATATCTATAATGATCAGGGCCAGCTCTAGCTGGTTCTTACAGATAGTCTCTGCAAACTGTCGGTTGCCTGGTAAATTAAAGTGATTCATCAATGTCATTGCTGCCGCAAATACACAAGATCAGCTAGTGGAGATGGATACGAAGTACAGAAAAGGTGCCAGCTGTGTTAGATGCTTGAATTTTTTTTTCCAGACAGGATATACACTTCATACATGCTGAAGTCTATCAAACCTGATTTCTGTTTTTTATGTTGTCAGAAATCCTTTTTATTAAAATCTTTCTAAGAACGATAGCTGAAGTCCCTGAAAAAGACACAGCACATTAAATATCCTTAATAGTTATATTTTCTTCCAAAGTCAAAAGTAAATCAATTAAAAATATAAACAGAGATTCATGTGCAGGAGGAAATGACAAGAGGTGATAAATTCAAAAAAGGGAAAAAGAGATCATGGGAGAAAAAGCATCAGGGAAGTTTAGTCTTACATTTCATTTTTTATACTTATAAGTGCTAAAGAGATGAAATCAAATGTTTTGAGCTATGTGGTCTTAGTTATCTCCAGACCAGGAAATAATAGCATCAAAGAAATATTTAATAACATTTGTCTTATTTATCCATCAGTATTATGCTGATATTCCATAGATCACTTTCTCATTCCTAATATATAGAAGCAATTTTCTAATGTTTAATTCAGGAAGTTTTGGAGCATAGGGCTTTTCTAAGGTGTTGTTTTAAATACAAAGTAACACTAAAACAGGTCCCATCATAATCCTGGCCCAAAAATAATTTTGTTTCTCAGTATCCAAAGTATTTGAATAGAATTTCACATGTCATATACAAGTAACAGGACCTGAAAAATCCCCACTTGTATTTCCAATGAATAGCAAGGCATAATTTTTATTGAAAATAATTTAAACTCACAAGTGTAATTGTGACTGGAGTTTGGATGATTGACCGAGACTAAGGATGTAGATTTGAAGGCATCTACATATTTATAATTAACTGGAATAATGAGAAAAATGATACAGAAAGTGTGATTATCTCAAGACAGTTAAATGTTTCAGGAATGAATACCTGTTTACTGGACATCTGCAATTGATGTTCAATCTAAAAAGTAACTTGAGGGGCACCTGGGTGGCTTAGTCGTTAAGCGTCCAACTCCTGATTTGGGCTCAGGTCATGATCTCAGGGTGGTGAGATCGAGCCTACATGGGGCTCCACACAGCAGAGTCTGCTTGTCTCCCTCTCCTTCTGCCCCTCCCTGCACACTGTCTCTCTCTCTGTCTCTCAAATAAAGAAATAAATCCTTAAAAATAACAAAATTTTTTTAAAAAATTTAAAAGTAATTTGATAAAAACAGAATCAATCAAGTTCTGCCAAACCTACCCCTCCTATATTTCCTGTTATGTTTTTAAGGCCCAAAACACAGGAATTAGCCACAACAACTTCTACTCTTTCCTTATATTATGTCTTAGCGAAGAGAAGAAGGAATATATAGGAAGACACCTAGCATCTACAGAAGTGCTTCTGAAATTTAACTGACAAACAAGTCACCTGGTAATGGAGAAAGATCTGCTAAAAAATCACATTCTGATTTAGTAAGTAGGTCAGGAATGGAGCCTGAGATTCTGCATTTCTAACAAGTTTCCAAGTGATGCAGCTGCTACGTATCCAGGTCCACCTCACATTGGAACAGCAAGAGTCTGTGTAGGGAAAAAGTATTTGTTTCTACCAACTTACTCATATCTCTTCAGGAAATAAAGGTAACAAATTTGATCCACCAGAATTTTGCACAAAGGGGTGGGTGTCATTCGTGAAATATTATCCATACACATACAAAACGCACACCCACCCACGCACATTGCAAAGCCTCCGTCTTCTGAACCTTCAGCACCCCAATCTTTGGCAGGCTCCCATCTCTGCCCCTGTCCTCTCACCTCCTTCATTCCTATGTAGTAAAAGCACTGGGACAGTGCTCCCATAATAGGCGGATCTCAAAGATTAGATCTGGGGCAAGAGTTACAGACATTCACCTTCACCTCCATCCTTGTGAACTGCACAACTTGAGCCTGACTGTAGATCTTTTGGACTTATTTCATTTAAAAAGGCATACTTTTTAAAAAGGCACGTTCTCCATTGCACTTCTGCCATAAAGTTTTCTATTTGGGAAATTAATCGGAAGGTGCCGGGCCTATTACTGAATAGATACTTTGATCCCCATTTGACCACCAGTATCTTGTGTCTATTTACCTCTGTCAAATAGAACACAGAAGAGTGAAGAGTTTAAGACCTCCCTAACTACCTATACTAATCTACATCATATGTTTAAACTTAGTAGTTAGGGAAAACCTGATGTGTTCTACTCTATAAACATACTTTCAAAATGTGTGTTTGGCATCCAAGAGGCCAGAACATTGATTTTTAAAAGTGGGCATGAACAAGTATTACTGTATATTTTTCAACTGAGATCAACTGTTTATCCTGAACTTCAGGAAAGTCAGCTTATGTTGAAGTCTGTATAGTGATTGCTTACTCACGCATCATTAAACTTGCTACTATGCTAAAGGTGGAATGTAACTAGTAATACTTTGGATAAGTAAGCAGGCCAAGAGCATCCATTCCCCACTCAGTACGCTTAAGAAATATATTTACAATAAGAGAACTTCCATTCACTAAATGCTCACCCAAGTGAAAGACACTGAAAATGCTTTAAAAAGAAAACATTTTTTATAACTAGCTTTGTAAAGAAAGGCTACAATGTAATCTGGTATTGTTAATGATAATGCTTCACTAGCTGAGTATTACATTCAATCTATTTCTTGGGAACAATGCACCCCATTCGAAGAATTTTTATATAACTCCTATCTAATCATTTTTAAGTAACCTATTTCTTTTGATAGAACTCTATTCATCCAGAAGAAATAATGTAAAAAGAAAAATATAGCACTCAAAACATTAATTCATGACACATTTCTTTAAAATTAATGAGCTTTTTAAACTGGAATTCTTACTCATCTTTCTTCCCTTAATAATAAATCTGTCAAAAAGAATTTACATAACTGGGCAATCAAACACAAATTGAAAAACCAAGCAGGAATGCCCTATTAGAAAGAGTAAAATTAGAATAAAATGTAACATTCCTGGACAGCATACCTACTACAATGTTCAAAATTCTCTGTAAAAGGTAATGTAAGATTCACAGAAGATAAGGGATTCTTTTAATCTCTCTGGACCTCAACTTCTTCATTTATAAAATTAGGAAAACATTCTAAAGATTATCTCTAAAGTCCATTATCTCAAAAGTCTATATGATAGTTCAAATATAAGAGTTTACTTTACCCAAGACTGAGTTAGCAAGAACTCTGATGGTGTCTTTGCTACTTATCAAATCTAGTGACTTGACTGGATCTTCCAGTGTAATCTTCTTTGGAAAATACAGCCACTTTCCATTGTAATGATCTAGGAACTGTAAGGCTAGATGCTGTTAGAAGAACTGGGAAATCCACAAGGCATTCATTTTTGTAAACAAATATTTATTGACCACTGTGCTGATTCTGTCTTAAACTCATTGGCTTTACTGTCCAGTGTGTTCCTGGGTGCTCACCAGCAATCCTGTTAGTCCATCCCTCTCCAACTCACCTAGTTGATATATTCATACCTTTTCCTCTCCCCTCAAACCTCTAATACCTTCTCCTACATACTCACTCTCAGATTTGTCTCTCACTGAAAGAAGCATTTTGAAAAGAACTTTCCCTGACTTCCAGCCCCATATTTGCAACCCACTCGCCCTTATGCCCCCATAATTTTCCTTCCTTCCCATTACTGGCATAAACACACAACGTGCCTGTCCAAGGCCAATTTTTCCACATTCGCGCTGTGCTCCCTCACCTCTCAGCTACTCAAGGGGCCTCACTCCAGAAATAATTGTGCCCTTTCTTCACTACATGGTTAAATTTCAACTTCTTTTCTGGATCATTCCATCAGATTACTCCCTGCATGTATAATGTATTCAGTCTTACAAACAAATGAACAAAAATCCCTTAATCACTGCCTCTATCTAGCTATTGCCCTATTTTCTCCCCCTTTTTGTAACAAAACTTCTCAAATGAGTTGTGCGTACTTGCTAGCTCCAATTCTACTTCTCCCATTTCCTCTTAAACATATTCCAATCGGTTTTTTTTTTTTTTATCACCACCATTTCAAAGCTGCTTTTGTCAACATAACGGATGATCTATATATTACTAGGACTACTGTTAAATTCAGTTCTCATCTTATTTAAGACCTCTCAGCAGCATTTGTCCAAGTGGATAATCTCTTTCCTGACTAATCTCTTTCTTTACTTGGCTTCTGGTCCAACACGCTATTGGTTCTCCCTCTCCCTCTTTGGCTTCTTCTTCCTTGTACTTGCTACTTCTTCCTCATCACTTCCACAATCTCCACATATGCACACTCCTTACAGTTTAGCTCTTGGACCTCTCCCCTTTCTTATGCATACCCCTTGCTAGGTGATCTCACCTAGTTCCACCCTTTAAAGGCCAGTTATATACTGTGTATTCTAAAATCTACATTTGCAGCCTAGACCTAGACTCTGAAATCCAGATTCACATGGATCCTACTCCGTATTTCCATTTGGACATTTAATAGACATCTCAAACTAAATGTGTTCCAAAGTAAACACCTGGTTTTTGCCAAATACCTGCTCATCTCACAAAGCTGTCCGTCTCAGTAAATGTCAATTTCATCTTTGCAGCCCAGCCTATAAAGCAGTCATCCCTGAGGTCCCTTTCTTTCATATCTCACATCAATCCTTTGCAATTCAGTATGATTCTACTGCCACTGCTACCACTCTCATCAAAGCCACGATCTGCATTCTCCTGATCAGCCTGCTACAAAGTTCTTCCAACACTGAAGCCAGGGTGTACCTGCTAAATACTAAGTTAGATCTTCCCACTCCTCTTTAAGAACATTCAAGTCCTTTCCTATATCCCACAGAATAAAAGCCAAAGTCCTTACAAAGGCCTTCATAATCTAATTTCCCCTGTCCACACATCAGGCCTCATCTATCATGAGGCCACTCTGCTCCAGACGGTCTCTGCCTGCCAAGAGGATTTTTCACTTTATATTTTCTTTGCCTGAAATAGTCTTCTCACAAATCTGCTGCCTAAAGATCTCCACTCAAATGTCTATCACCTTCTCAGAAAGACCTTCCCTGAACACCTTATATAAAAAAATAAAATAAAATAAAATAATAAAAATAAAAATGCAATCACTACTGCACTCTCATTTCTCCTCATGCTACTCTACTTTTCTCCTTAGCACTTGTCACTGTCAGACACACTATATTTTCCCACTCTTTTGGAGTTAAGAATTCAAAACTCTCTAATATCATTAATTTACAGTTAAGTCAGATATGGAGTATTTTTGATAAACAACTTTCCAATAAGATTAAATATTTAATATACTTTATTCAGGATTTGAAGCTTTTCACTTGGTTTTTGTATTCCTATAAAACCTTAAAAAGTCAATCTTCCACATGTATTATATATAAGGTCTCTACTTTTTTTTTTAGTGATACAACATAAAGACAACAAATAACATAAACAAAATAAAAAGTGTAAAATCCCTTAAGATGGAATTATCAACTTTTTAAATATTGAGCACTATTAAAAATATTTTCAAATGAAAGTGCTGTAATTGGCACTCAAATGCATTCATTTCCATCACATATGTAAATAAATACAACTAAATGAAATAAATCCAATAAAGTCACAGGATGCAAAATTAATATACAGAAATCTGTTGCATTTCTGGGGCGCCTGGGGGGGTTCAGTCAGGTAAGCATCTGCCTTTGGCTCAGGTTATGATCTCAGGGTCCTGGGGCTGACCCCCATGTCAGGCTCTCTGCTCAGCAGGAAGTCTGCTTCTCCCTCTCCCTCTGTGCACACACGCACTCTCTCTCCCTCTCCTTTTCCCTCTCTTTCTTGCTCTCTTTCAAATAAATAATATTTTTAAAAAAAGAAATCTGTTGCATTTCTATACACTAATAGTGAAATAGCAAACAGAGAAATTAAGAAAATATCCCATTTACGATTACACCGAAAATAATAAAATACCTAGGAATAAAACTTAACCAACAAGGTAAAAGACCTGTACTTTGAAAACTATAAAACACTGATGAAAGAAATTGAAGATGACACAAGCAAATGGAAAGATATTCCAAGCTCATGGATTGGAAGAATCAATATTATTAAAATGTCCATGACTATCCAAAGAAATCTACCGATTTAATGCAATCTCATCAAAAGATCAACATTTTTCACAGAACTAGAACAAATAATCCTAAAATTTGTATAAAATCACAGAAGACCCCAGATAGCCAAAGCAATCCTGAGAAAGAAGAACAAAGCTGCAGATATCACAATCCCAGATTTGAAGATATACTACAAAGCTATGATAATCAAAACAGTATGCTACTGGAACAAAAATAAACACATAGATCAAAAGAACAGAATAGGTAGCCCAGAAATAAACCCCACACTTATATGGTCAATTACTGTACTACAAAGGAGGCAGGAATATATAACAGGGAAAACATAGCCTCTTCAAATGGTGCTGCGAAAACTAAACAGCTACACAGAAAAGAATGAAACCAGACCACTTTCTTACACTGTGCATAAAAATAAACTCAAAAAGGATTAAAGACCTAACCATGAGACCTGAAACCATTAAACTCCTAGAAGAAAACCTAGGCAATAATTTCTTTGACACTGGCTGTAGAAACATTTTTCTAGACATGTCTCCTCAGACAAGGGAAACCAAAGCAAAATAAAAAGCTTTTAACAGCAAAGGAAACCATCAACGAAACAAAAAGGCAACCTACTGAATGGGAGAAGATATCTGTAAATGATATATCCGGCAAGTGATTAATATCCAAAATATATAAAGAACTTACATAATAGCAAAAACAAACAAACAAACAATCCAATTAAAAAATGGGTAGAGGACCTGAACAGACATTTTTCCAAAGAAGACATACAGAGGGCCAACATGCATATTTTGAAAAGATACTCCACTAATTGTCAGGGAAATGCAAATCAAAACCACAATGAGAAAAAAAAAAAAAAAAAAAAAAAACCACAATGAGGCATCACTTCACCCCAGTCACAATAGCTAGTATCAAAAAGACAAGAAGTAACAATTGTTGGCAAGGATGTGTAGAAAAAGGTATTATTAGTGGGAATATAAATTGGTGCAACTACTATGGAAAACAGCATGGAGGTTCCTCAAAAAATTAAAAATAGAATTACCATATTATTCAGTAATTACACTATTGGGTATTTACCCAAAGGAAAAATAAAACACTAATTTGAAAAGATATATGCACCCTTATGTTAAATAAGGCACTATTTACAATAGTCAAGGTATGGAAGCAACCCAAGTGTCCATCAACAGATGAAAGGATAAAAATACAAGTCATACACACACACACACACACACACACACACACACACACACACACACACAATGGAATACAACCCATCCATATAAAAGGATGAGTTCTTGCCATATGTAATGACATGGATAGACCTAGAGGGTGTAATGTTAAATGAAATAGGTCAATCAGAGAAAAACAAATATCATATGATTATATTCATATGTGTAATTTAAGAAACAAAATAAATGCACAAAGAAAATAAGAAACCCAAGAAACAACTGACTTTTAAATAGAGAAAACAAACTGGTGGTTGCCAGAGGGAGGGTAATACAGATAAAAGGGATCAAGAATACACCTATCTTGATAAACACTAATGTATAGATTTGTTGAATTACTGTATCATACATCTGAAACTAGTATAACACTGTATATTAATTATACTTCAATTTAAAAGAAAATAAGCAAACACAACCAATTTGTATATTGACATATCTGACAGCCCAAACAAATACAGCTGCTTTTTGACTAATACTTGGCACTTGGCACTTTGCAGTGAATACTTAGGATTTCAAAATGACAGGGTGCCTGACTGGCTCAGTCAGTAGAGCATGCAACTCTTAGTCTTGGGGCTGTGAGTTCAAGCCCCCACAGAGTATGGAGCCTACTTAAAAAAATAAAAATAAATTTTAAAAAAGACAATATCTTATGATAATTTTTAAATCTCTGGATTATATATAAGATCCTTTGTTTAAAGTTTTATAAATAAATCAAAGCATCTCCAGAGGAAGATACCCAATTTGCTGATACATCTTAAAATTTTTTTACTTAACAAACAGATATTTGATGAGAATTGTATTCAAATAGCCAAAGGACTGACATGTGGTTGATAACTGAACTTAAATGTGGCATTCCATCAAGATAAGTTAGGTAAACTACTGTAAGGACTCTATCTCATTAAAGAAGTACTCTGTGTTTCCTTCCACTTAATATTATTCAATAACTCTCAATCACCTAGAGAATAAAATTCAAGATTCTTAGAGTAGCATATTGTGGCAGATTACATTTTCCAACGATGGCTGTAAGAATACCCCCATCCCACCATCGCTTCTAATGTGATTTTGCCACTCTCCCCATTTGGAGGCAAAGGCCTGGCCTTAGTGATTTTCTTGTATCTAACAGAATACAAAAGATTCATATGAGGATCCCATAGTCAAAACAGTAGCTCTTGGAGCAACAATCAAGAATCTCCATTCTTACTCACTTAAAATGTAAGTGTACCATTTATGCAATATAATTCTCCCTCCCTGGAACTGTAGTGAAACCAATGATGTTGGAACGGTGCAGGACTAACCAAAAAGCATCAACATTAGAAATATCACTCTTATAAATGGTTAAAAACACAAGAGGGATCTGAGAAACTCACAAATTTCTGGGCTTACAGGATTGAAAGAAGAATTGATCTGTTCATCTTGCAGCACACGTAGATTTCAAAAGCTCTTATTCTTTCTAGGAGCAGTTTAAAAGAATTCTTAAAGAAGTTTGCTTTTTTATTCCACTGATCCACAGAAAAGCTACTAAATTCCTAGCCATTCTTATATTGTTATACAAAAGAAAATGTCTACAAAACTGACTGGTTTTTTAACAATTAGTCACCATTTAAGGAAAGCGTAAAATGTTGAATGTATGAGAATATACACAAAACAATTTAAATCTCTCTCACAAGACGATATAATTATCATAATGCTAATGAAGTCATATAATAGCATGATTGTGAAAAACAATTATTTTAACAGCAATCAATGACAGAATTAAAAATATTTCAGTTCTAGAACATATTATTTAAATAATTATGTTTATTTAACGACTGAATTTATAAAAAGAAAATTGAGAAAGGGAAGCTATACAATTGTTAGTAGATGCATGTGTATATTTCTCATTATTTATGAAGATCATGAAATGTCCTGGAAGACTTATTTAAATATTGCTTAAATGAAACCAAATGATTTACTTTCACAGCATTAAAGGGATTTGAATATCACTTCTCTGTTAAATTTAATTCTTAGTATGCATCTGACCTCCACAAAAGCAACTTTAGTAATTTTATATCCTTTACCTTTTGACAATTAAAGTTTTGTATAAACAATGAAAGGTTTTAACTAATTTAAAATATTCTATATTGATCATAACTACTGCCTAACAAAATTAAGCAATCCTTGAGAGTTTCACCATATATGCTAATTTTTTTTGAAGATTTTATTTATATATTTGAAAGAGAGAGTGAGAGAAAACAAGCAGTGAGGAGTGGCAGAGGGAGAGAGAGAGAGAAAGAAGCAGACTCCGCATAGCAGGAAGCCCAATCCAGGGCTCAATCCTAGGACTTGGAGATCATGATCTGAGCCTAAGGCAGACGCTTAACCGACTGACCACCTCTCGCGCCCCATACTATTTAAATTTATTAGCAGTGACAGCAGAATACGAAACTACATACAGAAATGAGCTGTAAGCAATGCAGATGAAGGCAACTGTTCAAACTTTATGAATTCAATTTAAGAAACCGCGTGCTACATGCACAATTTTAAAACATTAATTTTTCAATATTTTTGTGTAGATTTTTCAAAAAGGTAAATTCGCTAAAAAATAACTGCTTCTTTTAAAACAATGTAAACAGAAAAAACTAAAGCATAGACCACTTGCTTGCAGGTGCAGGTCAAAGAAGGAAATGGAAAATGGCTGCTTAATTTCCTTCTTTTTAACAAAAGACCTTTCACCTACATAGCTGTTTCTTCACTATTGAAAACAGTGCAAACAGCATGGAGGGCAAAGAAAGAATTTCCATGGTAGTAAGAAGAGGAAGTCTAATTTTTTACTATGTTTAGATTAGGGCAAAAAACTCCAGCAAGATAGTGGGCGAGAAAGACTACAGCAATTTTAATATCAGACAAACTGATGAGGAGGAATTAAAATTGAGTAAAGTACTGAGCAAACAAAAACAAAACAAAAACTCACTCTTAGAGAGGAAAAAATTAAAATAAACATGGTAGGCCTTTAATAATAATTGATAAAGATTAAGTCTCAGGGCAGCTGGATGGATCAGTCAGTCAAGCAACCAACTCTTGGTTTCAGCTTAGGTCATGATTTCAGGGTCTTGAGATCAAGCCCCACGTTGGCCTCCATGCTCTGTAGAGAGTCTGCTTCCCCTCTCCGTCTCCCTCTTCCTCTGCCCTTCCCCCTGCTCATACTTTCTTTCTCTCTCTCAAATAAATAAATCCTTTTTTTTAAAAAAAGATTAATTCTCAATGAGTATACCAAAAAAAAAATTTTTTTTTAAACAATAAACAAACACAATGAAGTTAATCATTCAGAGAACAGTTTGGAGGGGAAGTCCTCAGGATTCAATCTGCCCCAAAGTAAAGGAAAAGTGAACTTCAAAGTGTAATATCATCCCCACTGAAAATATAAGTGATTGTACATTCCATTATTCTTAAATAAAATTAGAACTATCTTAAAGTCCCAATGTCTAGATGAATGGAAAAGCCAGTATTATATTATTATATTATATTACGTTATGGTATGGTATGGTATGGTATATTCTTAAAGTTTAGGGGTTTTTTGCATTGTGAACCCCTCAGGTAGCCAGGACATATGCCGTTCAAAGAGATGCATGGCCAGACTCTATGCAAGAGAAAGTGAGGTGGTTTGGCTGCTGCCTCGCCTCCTTAACCTTAAAGCTGGATACTACTGGATTCTGCCCCTCTACTGTCTTCCCCACTCTGCTGCTCATTATTGAAATTTGGTTTCTTTTCTCCAGATCCCTGTCTCTGTCAGTACTTTGAAGAGGGTGTTCCCTTCTGCTAGGTTTGGCTCTGAGTTTCCCTCACTTCAGCCGCCTAGTAGCGTCTGCTCCTTTCTGTATCCACACAGCTACCCCTTTCAGTAGATCATCCTTCACAACTTCTTTATACAGTGAAGGAAGGCAATAAGGAATAGAAGACTCCTTCCAAATGGTCACTGTAATAGGCCCCATTTCTTATGTACAAGTAGGCCTCTGGGCATCTTTTGAAAGGACAAAAAAAAATAATAATAAGACCTGAAATTTGTCAAGCAAATGTTTTTATTTATTGTCAGTACAAAACCTAACAAAAACGAAACATAAGAAAGAAGAATCAATTACTTTGTCATAAACGATTAAACATTTAAAACAGAGTCATGTGGCAAATAATTTTATCTTCTGCATCTGTAAAAGAATATCTACAGATATCATAGGTTTTTCGGAGACAAACTGCAGGTAAATACTTTGACAGTGTTAAGTAATTAAGCACTTTAAAAAAAGCAGTAATGAAAAATTTAGAATCCCTGTAATTTTTTCAAAATCAGTGGATAATCAAACACAGATTGCAAATATTCCTGGGCCTTTTAACTGCCGAATATTTAATGAGATACAAAGAAAGTATTGTGCCTATCATTTATCAATTTACATGAGTCATTAGAAATCACATAAGCAGCTGTGGTTCACGAAAAATGCATTTCCATACATGAGAAGATAGGTAGTAATTTCAGTGAATAAATGAATAAATGTCATCATCTAACTAAATGTGACAGATTGACTATGTAATTAGAAAGATATCATTAAGGTATTCCTAAATTCCAGAAGTAGTAATAAAACACTCTTCATACACATCTCACAGAGACTTGTGAAAATAGAAAATACATTACGGCAAGTGCTCCTAAGCATACGTCCCGTGGGACACCAGATCTGTAGACAGTAACAGCAGTGCCATGAAAATAGGACTCCTTTTAGTCCAGCAAGTTTAGGACGACTGAATTAAGCAAAATTAAAAAGGCTCATTTACAAGTTCACTGTGAATCACCAAACACGGTTATTTCATTTTTGACGTGTATTTAAACCAAAAAATTCTAATTCTACATAATATCTTTTAAAAATTACTATTCAACTGAATATTGTTTTGAAAATATTTTGCTTCATGTTTCTTAGAAAACACAATAAAAATAATGAATTGGCCATTATACTCCTTAAATTGTATATGAAGTAGATTACAAAACGGTAATCTGCTCAACAGCTGGAAATACTATGATAATTTTCAGTAAGTTATCTTTCAAAATTTAGCATTCCTCCTTGCTAGATATTCTTTCCCCCATCCACATAAATTTTGCTTAACTTTCATGACTTAAAAAAGTTTTACATATTCTATACACCTCTACTCTTGTTTGATCTAAACTTTCTTTGAACAACTGGAATGCCAATCTTATCCAGCAATGTCCAATACAGTAGCCAATGGCCAGGTATGGATATTGGCATTTTAAATGTGTTTAGTTCAAGTTGAGATGTGTGGAAGTATAAACACACAATGATTTCAAAGATCTGGTTTTAAAAAGCATATGTCTCATTAATAATTTTTATATTGATCACATGCAGAAATATTTTAGACATTTTAAGTTAAATAAATTTATTATTAAAGTTAATTCCACCTGTTTCTTTTTTAAATATGACTACTAGAAAACTTAAAATCATATATATAGCTTGCATCATACTTCCATTGAACAACTCAAATCTGTACCACCCATTCTTTCAATTATATAATATTCTGTGGTAGTTATATAATAACTTCAGCTAATTTCTTTTCCTTATCTGTACAGCACGCTTCTTTGGAACAGGTGGCTACAATCTATTCAAAATATGAATACAAATAAATTTGTTTTGATTTATTACATCAAGTATATATTGAATTATTTATTTTAATTAGTTAGTTCTGAAATTAGAGTTAACTTCGTATATTTATTTAAGAATAGCAAGTGAATGGCATAGCCAAAGCTGTTCCTGCAACTTTCATACGTATCATGTACCCTAAGAACTGACATGTTGAAACGAATTGAGGGATTTTTGTGAAATCTCTTCCTCACATTCCCAGACAGGATATGGAGGGAGTTACAGGCTCTTATTTCTAAATGTTTTCACAAAGGACTCATTTGAAGTAAATATATTTTACTATAAATGTTAAATAAAAATTGCAGATTTTCCCCATAGACTGGAAAATTCTTAAGGACAGAAAGTATTTCCTATTTACCTCTGTATTTATAGAGAGCACAGTCATACCTGGCATGCAGCAGGAGCTACATAAATAGTGAAATAATAATCCTCAAAGAAGAAAAGTTGACTGTATGTAAGGATGTTAGATAAGTAAATTCATTTTATATGGTTTCTTGGTAATATAGTACCACATTAAAAAAAATCCTCCCAAGTCACTTTTTATTAATACATTTAGCAATATTTAAACTAATGATAAACTGCAATCATACTTGTTTCCCAAGGAATTACGATAACTTTGTAGTAATGTGTTGAAGGTTCTAGAGTGCCCTTCGTTTGTAAGCAAAGTGGGCTTCCCTTCTGTTCATATGATTTTCTAGTTAATGAAAGAATCCTGAAATTTAAAAAGACCTCAGATAAGTATCAAGATATTTGTATACCCAGTTATTCTAGTTTAAAGTATTACAAGTTCCTTTGTAAATAGTGATATGATAACTAGAAAAAATAATATGGTTGGCCATTATCGATTACATAATCTTCAGTAGAATTTAGGAAGCAGTGTCAGAAGAAATTAAATCTGGGGTAAGGAGGTTCTGGTTACTTTGAGAAAATATATTAGGTGTGGGATGGTCCTGGACATGGACTGTGGGAAGGAGATACCACAATATGCCATCACGTGAGGCTTCAGCATTGAGGGGACTGAGTGCAGGTTATACCAGCAGTCAGTAAGTGAGTGTGTGTGCATGTGTGTGTGTGTGTGTGTGTGTGTGTGAAGGTGGGGAAGAGGTGTGCAAGGGAAGAATTAATAACATAACGGGAAAAATTCTGCATTGATGTCAGACGCCATGAATTGGAACCCTAACTCTTCCACTTACTTACTAGGTGATACTGGGGAACCTACTTAAGTGAAGCTAGGATTGCTTTCTTGTGAGAAGCAAATCTCACAACAAGGTTTATAAGCATTAGAAATAATATATGTAAGGAGATTGTCACATGAAGATTTTCAACAGAGGGTAATTATTATGACTGCTACAAATTGAAAAAAACATAAATATCAACTGCAACCCAGGTTAAAATTTACAAATGCTAAGACTTGATGACCCTATGGTTCTGAAAACATTCTGCCCTGCTATTGTTTTCCTTAAAAATAAAACTCAAAATAATTACATCCCATTATATGAGAATGAGGAAACTGTAGCAACATTATGAGTGGTCTCCTCTGTGACTAATACTCACTTACAAATTCAAAAAGCGCAGTGCTCCAAAACTATCACTGTTTTTAAAAACAAGAATGAACAATTCTAACAGTTTGTAAAAGCAAAGCAACTTGGGTATGGGAAAAACGTAAAGAACGTAAAGGGGACTTTCATTTATATAGGAGCCAGAAGATATTCCAAACTAGACAAATGTAGGGTCTTATACCAACCCAATCTTTATGTTTGACAAAGAAGAGATACTAGTTGTTAAGATTCTTGGAAATCAAAGCCTTGCCTACCACCAATTAGTATATTTGAAGTTATTTCAGTGTTTAAGAGAAAGTATTGTACCAAAAGAATTAAGCACTGATTCTCCAAAGTCTCTCTCACACATTTTATTTGTTGTTGTTCAATCAGTTTTACTTTTCTTCAGAAAAGAGGGACAGGAGAGAGCTGGAAAAGTTAGTTATGCACAGTTGGATCTGTGTAAATTTTTTAATTATAAAATAATCTGGGACACCTGGTTAAGCAGGTTGGTTGGTTAAGCATCCTACACTTGATTTCAGCTCAGGTTGTGAGCTCATAGTCATGATCATGATCAAGCCCTGCTGGGCGTGGAGCCTGCTTAAGATTCTCTCTCTTCCTCTGCCTCTGCACCACCCCCCTCCCATTAAAAAATAATAATAATCTGTTCTATTACATAGTCAGAAAAATTCTTTCACTTCAACAAATTATTTTCATGGTAGCAATTACAGTGACTTCTATCAGACCAAGGTTAGATAATACGTGGGGGAAAAAAATGGAATAACTGAATGATTAACCAGAATTTTCAGCAAATATTACCATAGCTTTCAGGTGTTCTTTATTTGAAGAAAAGGAAAATAACAAGTAGAAGTCTAGTACAGTCTCTTATCTAATTCTTCTGACCTACTATTAACAATATTTATGGATTTGGGGGCGCCTGGGTGGCACAGCGGTTAAGCGTCTGCCTTCGGCTCAGGGCGTGATCCCGGCGTTCCGGGATCGAGCCCCACATCAGGCTCCTCTGCTGTGAGCCTGCTTCTTCCTCTCCCACTCCCCCTGCTTGTGTTCCCTCTCTCGCTGGCTGTCTCTATCTCTGGCAAATAAATAAATAAACTCTTTAAAAAAAAAAAAAAAAACAATATTTATGGATTTGGCTCATGATATTTTAAGTTTTCTGTCACAATGTTCTTTTGTAAGTATTTTAAGTTTAGAAATCTCGGAAGAGAGAAAATCAAAATTACAAACATATTTCAGAATCAACATTTGTAAATGTAAATATTGCTGATTTCAGAAGACACAGCAGTGGTTCCTTACAAAAGCTCAAGACTATCTCTGAATCTCTGTGTATCAGATACTCTTAGAAAACTTAAGAGTAGATAAAGAGATTAGTAAAAAGACCAACAATTTGCTCCTTCACAAGTGAAAGAAAAGTCTGTTAAAAAAACTGGCTTAAAGTTGTAACCAAACTAAAGAATAACCTAAAGATATTTACAGTAAATGGAAAAAATCAGAATAATATAGAAGTTTCAAGGCATTTATGGTAGTAAAACTATCCTATTCATGAAAAGCACCGTGGACAGATATTTCTGAAAAGAATCTATTGATTTTTCATTTTTTCCAAAGAAGACCTTTTTGGACTGATGGGTTTGTACATTACCATCAAAAGGTGTCTTACATGATTGATTTGAAAGAGTTCTTTTGAAATTTAAAGGTCAGTAAGCATCTCTTTTAGCACTGACTGTAGATGGTGAATTGAAGTTTTCTGCAAAAGCCGAATCCTTCTAGAGTTGAAATTCACCAAGATAAAGTTCACTGAAATTTCATGCTAGACTCAATACAAGGTGTCAATTTGCAACAGCAAGGGGCAAAAATAATTTCGTTGTGCTGTAGAGTTGTTTGTTTTTTAAATCTGTTTCTATTTATGACTTAGCACCAAACCCATCTGTTATAGTAACTCATATTTCACTGTTTTCCCTAAAAGAAGTTACTTCAAATATTCAAATACTTTATATACTATATTCAAATACTTTATATACTATTGCTTGAACAACTCAATATATAAGACAGTGGGCTAAAATTGCTTATTTAAAGCTTCCCTTTTATTAATTGTGACAGATATGGCTATAAGTTATTTTAAGAGACATATACCTAAAATCTGGCTAAGTTACTTGATTTGGGATAGTTTATTGATAATTTTAAGGCAATTACATAGATAATGCAAGCAGAGCTCTTTATTTCAAACTTTCATGTATTTTTTTTGTTTTTTTTTTTAATTGAAGTATAGCTGACATACAATATGTTAGTTTCAGGTGTATAAAATAGTGATTCAACAATTATACATATTACAAAATGCTCAACACAGTAAGTGTATTTACTGTCCGTCACCATACAGAGTTATTTCAATATCATTGACTATATTCCCTATGCTGTGCTTTTCATCCTGGTGACTTACTATTTTATAACTAAGTTTTTACCTTTAAATCTCCTTCACCCATTTTGCCCATTCCTCCATCCTTCCACCCCCTCTAGCAACCACCAGCCCATTCTCTATATTTATGAGTGTGTTTATGGGTTCTTGTTGTTTTTTGTTCATTTGCTTTGTTTTTTAGATTCTACATGTAAGTGAAATCATAGGACAATTGTCTCTGATTTATTTCACTAAGGATAATATCCTCTAATATAATGACCATCCATATTTTATTGTCACAAATGGCAAGATTTCATTCTTTTTATAGCTATATAATAGTCTTATTGTGTATATATACTGTATCTTCTTTATCCATTTATCTATTGATGGACACTTCAGCTGCTTCCATATCTTGACTATTACTGCAACAAACACAGGGATGCATGTATCTTTTCTTATTAGTTCTCGTTTTCTTCGGGTAAATATCCCATAGAAGTGGAATTACTGGATATTATGGTATTTCTATTTTTCTTTTTTTTTTTTCAGGAACCTCCAGTGTTTTCCAGAGTGGCTGCACCACAATTACATTCCCACCAACAGTGCATAAGCGTTCCCTTTACTCCACATCCTCACAAATGCATGTCATTTTTATCTTTTTGATACTACACATTTTAATTGGTACGAAGTGATATCTCACTGTGGTTTTGATTTGCATTTCCCCTATGATTAGTAATGTTGATCAACTTTCCATGGGTCTGTTGGTCATCTGTATGTCTTCTTTGGAATAATATCTATTCAGTTTCTCAGCCCATTTTAATCAGATTATTTGTGGGGGGTTTTGATGCTGAGTCCTTTACATATTTTGAATACTAACCCCTTATGAGATATAGCATTTGCAAATATCTTCCCCCATTCAGTAAATTGCCTTTCATTTTATTGATAACTTCCTTTGCTGGGCAGAAGCTTTTTAGTTTGATGTATTCCCAAACATTTATTTTTGCTTTTCTTTTCCTTGCCTGGAGAGGCAAAAAAAAAAAAAAAAATACTGCTAAGGTTGACACCCAAGAGTTTAGTGCCTATGTATTCTTCTGGGAGTTTTATGAAGGATCTTACATTTAGGTCTTTAATCCATTTTAAGTTTATATTTGTGTATGCTGTAAGAAAGTGGTCCAGTTTCATTCTTTTGCATGTAGCTGTCCAGTTTTCTTATCACGATTTATTGAAGAGGCTGTCTTCCCTACTGCTATATTCTTGCCTCCTTTGTCAGATTGACCATATAAGCATTAATCTTTCCTGTAATTATGTGGAAACATTTCCTATGTTCTTAAAACCCACAGAAGAACATAGTATACTTCCAAAAACTGTTTCTAGATTTTCTTCGGAAGAGGGTTTAACCAAGTTACTAAGATTATCCTAAGACTATAAGAATTATTGCCTCTTCTGCTCTGTTGTTGGATTAGCTAATAAGGTCAGAGCTTCCAAGTTTTGTTTTGTTTTATTTTCAGCTTCTGAAAAACAAAGTGTGCTTTTATTTAAACAACTTATTAAACTTTGACATTCCAGTTATCCACAGGGATTGACAGCTCATAAAGTAATGAATCAATTAAGACCACAAAAATGAGATCAAATATTCTACAATTCAATAAATTCCATATTTACATGGTCAACTTTGAATATGCACAGGACAAGTTATTTATCAGAATGCTCACTAATGAATCATAGATTTTAAAGCTGGGGAAAATTCAAAACACCATGAAGCCCAAACCTCTCATTATTTAAAGTATGATAAATAAGATGTGGTATATATAACTGATGTATTTACATAGATAACTACCACCAGTAAAGTTCAGACTAACAAGTACATTAATAACAAGAACTGCCAGCCATTCAACATGGTTTATATGCTGGACACTGTACCAACTAACCATCAATCTTAATTTTCCTTAATTTTCACAATAGTAGTATGGCATAGATAATAGTACACCCACTTCATGAAAAAAAATAAGGCTTAGGTTAAATAAATTGCACAAAATCACATTACTGATAGGTAAGTGGGCTAGAATCCTGATCTAGGCTATTTGTTCTGAGCTATAATCTTTTTTTTTTTTAATTTCTTTTTTTTCTTTTGCTTTTTTTGTTTGTTTGGTTTAGGTTTTTTTAAGTAACCTCTACACCCAACATGGGGCTCAAACTCACAACCCAAAGATCAAGTCACATGCTCTACCCACTGAGCCAGTCAGGTGCCTCCCAAATTATAATCTTCTAACCATAATATCACTGTCCTAGAACAAAAGCCATGGAGCTCTTATTTCCCTAAGGCATCCTATTGTGACTATTGACCCATTGGACCTACAACAACAAAGCAAATTAATACACCAACATGTTCCAAAAGAATTTAATTTTAGCTGAATGAGTGTTTACTAAACCTACAGTTGATACAGTATATTTAAATGTATAAATATTTAAAATGCCTATGTGACCTTTTAACACAGAGAATCAAATCAAAGTCCCTGATTTCAAGTTTTCTAGTGCGTATCTTTAGCTTTAGCTTCCCTATTGTAGGCACTAGACTTCTACAGAATTCATTGAATACATCAATCGCCATCTTCCTCATCTATATTTTTCTCTTGGTTTTTTATCCTTTTTAACAGGTAATGTCATGATAAAAATACACAAATGTCTTCCTGCAGTAAGAAGTGTTCTAAGCTTTTTAATAACCTATATTTAAAACTAACTGGAACATTAGGGTTATTGAGCAAAAATAAATAATGTTAAGTGCTTCCTTAGTTGCATTCAAGGGAATATAGGTACAGATGAGATTAAAGAAACAAGGTAGTAAGTAAAACTATATAATTAGGTGATCAAATGAAGTAATAACTTTCAAGAATATGTACCTTACAGTTCTCCAAAGGATTGTCTCTATTAGGTTAATCTAAAAAACAACTTCATAAGCAGAAAACTGTCCCCAAGATCTCAGCTCCTTTCCATACTTAGCTCTTCAATTCCAAATTCAATGTCTTTACCCCACTAAAATAGGAAATGGCCCTCCAGGTAGTCCAATATATGAGTTATGACCATAAATTTCTCACTCCCTTAGCAACTCTATAGTTTCACTGAACATCAACTATGTGCCAGAAACATGGTATACACCTGAGGTTTGTCTGTAACTAAGACAGACCTGGTCCTGTCTTCAGTGTGCCTACAGATTAGGTTCCTTATATGACTCTTCAAATCAGGTTTATTGTTCAGAATTATGCATCCATGGTTCCTTCACACTCAACTTAAGAATGTCAGATTTTACTTTTTTCATAAATAAACTAATCATGGACATTAGTAAACAGTGATAGGTCACTGCCCTCACCACGTAGGAATTGCTCTTGAGATTCTCAATGGGGAATCATTTGCATGCTGAAGTGATAATAGGCATCCTAATAACATTCATCTTAAGATTCAGTTATTTGTGGTGCACAAGCTACTCTCTAGAAGGAAAAATTGCTTTTGTTCTGTTTTTATTTTATAAATGTACTGTCTATATATTTTCATGACGCGGGGAAAATATTAGTGGTAGACTTTATTAAATTGTTCCTATTGCTTTCTATTCAGATCTGACCCTCTAGAAATTAAAGTTTTGTTTTGTTTTGTTTACTAACTTCCTTCGGTTTTATTTTTCCCCATTATGTTCCATCTAACACAATACTGGCGATATAAATTATCTTCACTATTAACTGTTACGAGCCAAGAACCCTGCCCTGGGCACTTTGCATATTTTTTTTCACAACAGTCTTAATAGATAAGTACTATCACTATACTCATTTGTCATATAAAAGAATAGTGTTTGTGAGGTTAGATATGTTTTCCAAGGTCATATAACTACCGTGTGGCAATTGCGGAATTCAAACCCAAGACTTCATGGCTGCAAAGCTGACATTCCCAACCTCTATTGCAGTATAGCTTCTCAAAATAAAAACTGAATAGATGTTTATTAAATAAATTCAAGAGACGTGCTTGTTATTTTTATTTCACATTCTCTCCATTCTATTATTTGTATACCTTTATAACTAGCATAGAATCTTTTCTTCTGTTGATTTTGGTAAATACAGGGTTGAGGGGCAATGCCTTATATATAACTTAACTCAACGCAACGTCTTCTTTAATATATAGTAGTAAACATCCACATGCTAAAAGTCACAATTTAGCTCCTTATTTTCATACTTAGAAATATTTATTATTGCTTTGTTTTTATTTGTCTGGACTCATGAAAGAAAAACTAATATTCTTAAAGGCAGGAAGAATTATTGAGATGAATCCTTCTCTCCACATGTTTCTACTTTATAAGAAAGATGTTAACTTCTACTCCTCACTAAAGACTGTTGCGGGAAACACTATCAGCCCCTTTCCCTATCTCCTTACATGTCCCTTCCCCACATAGGAGAGACCTGATCAACCTAAGACGTTGCTGGGATCCTTTTCATAAGTGGTTGGAGTCACTCTGGGTTAAAGGCCAGCTTTCACTCATGGTAAGCCCTCTCATTCTTTCTACCACGTCCTTCACACACGCTGCTAGTGTGGTAAAATGACTGCCTCTCTCTCTCTCTAGTCTCCCCACTATCTCTTGGACTTGACTATTCTCTTGTTCGTGGATTAAGTGATCCAGGCCAACAAAGGATCAGGCAGTTCAGCCCATCTTGGCATTAGGCACTGGAGGCAAATGACTCTTTCTGACCACCTATCTCATTCTGGTAGGTTGGCTTCACACCAATTTTAGATCAAACCCACACACAGACTGTAACAAGCAGTTATGAAATACGCAGAAACAAATAGAGAAAGAGGCCTCATCTAATCTTCAACTTTAATCAGTATCTGGCAGTAGTTTCCTACAGAGCCCTGTAGTGGGAGGGCGTGCCTAGCCATGCCCTGCATTTTTCCTATAAATCCTACAATCACTAAGTCATCAACATAAAAAATTGTTCAATAAACATAGTTCAAAAAGAAACAAGAAATTAGAGGCAAAGTTCTTTAAATATTTTTAAACAAGATACTCGATTCTCATTAGATTTTGATTTTTTTTTAAGAAGAGAGCATAAACTTTGGTGATTTTTTCAATTTGTATTAGCTATATAAACATAAAAATTTTATTCCCAGTAATATTTTTATATGTCATACTAGCAAAGTTTCAAATTTTCTATTTTCAAGTTGCTGCTGATAATAATCATTTTGTTCCAAGCACCAAGAAGAAATCCTCGGTTCCACTAATAGCTGCACCTATCATCTTGCCCAAAAAAGTCTTCTTTCCTAATCACATAAGATAGCTGATGAGGGATAACAGAGCAACCAGATGGCAATTTGGCAAAAGTAACGAATGAAGGTCAAAGTAGGGTTTGGGATAAGTGAAATGCTGCCACAATTGTCTGGGAGCAAGTGGCCAACAACTGCTTGTTCTTTACAATTTGTGAATTTATTACCAAACACGTACACACATATACGAACACAAATGTGCACAGATCTATGAACAGCTCCTGTGGTGTTAAAATGTGAGGAGGAATATTTGAGACCTGAGAAATAAAATGATTTTTCCTTTAGTATAAGTAAAAATTGCAAAGATTTATAAGCAATTCCCTGCATTCTGATGAAATCTCTGTATTCTGACCATGACTAGCTCCTTGTGGATAATGCTATTATCAAGAAACAGCTACTGAGGTGGCTCATGACACAACCATGTACAAGGCTTTGAACTTTCCCCCACAATGACTGTCCCAGGAGATATAATGGAACAGACTGCTTTTCATCATGACTACAAATATGGTTACAATTGTTCATATTTACTTTTTGGGAGGAGTCTTTCCTGTAGATGAGGTCTGACCCAGAGCTGGGTGGTTTTATTCGTTGTTTTTATTCGTGCATTTATAGATGCAGTTGCTAAGTCACATGGCATCTTTCTACTTCAGCTTCTTGACCAACTACAGTTATTAAGCATTAAAGCCAAATAACGACACATAAATGTTTAATTCTCCACAGTCTCATGCCTCTACAGAAACATATATACGTATACACACACACTTATATATACACACTAAACATACTTGCACACATTTATATGCTCACTGCACTTCATAAGCCAACTATCTCAGACTTGAAATTACAGAGCTAGAAGGAGCATTGAGAGGTCATTTGAGGAGATCCCTTCCTTTAGGCAGTTTAGTGCTTAAACCATCCAAAGGCTATCTATTCTATTTTTAGAGCTCTCAGGGGATGGAGATTCATTATAGACCACACTGTATTGTACTTGTAATAGAGTCACAGGCGCCTCTCTTGACAAAACCACATCTCTCAGATCCACGATGCGACAGGCTTTCGTGCGCACCTTCCAAATACGTACCTCCTTCCCTACTGTGACAGCATGGCAGCTGAAGAATTTAGTTTCATGTGAAAATGCAGTACCAGAGTTCAAAAGGTACAGATGTGTATGCAAAAATGATGTTAATTTTTGCACCACTATTGTCAGCCACAAGCCAGTTTCCTGTCCTGTTTCTTACCAGGCCGCTTCTCTTTGAAATTGTTAATCTTAAAAACACTAATTCAGGCTGAGATATTAAGGAGCTAATGGATTAATACTGACATTTCACATTATTAGAGATTATAATTTTACTAAGTGCCATACATATAATAAAATAGGTCTTAATATTTTCAAATTTCACCACTTACTCTGCAACCTACAAAGTATACTCATAACAGTGGTCCTGTAAAACCCAACCCTGCTTATATTTGGAAAACTAAATTTAAAACTATGGTGATAGAAGTTAAATTAAAACCCTGTTTATTTACAAGGACTAACGAAAAAATATATATATACACACTCATTGTCAATATGACTGGAATTGTATTTTCTTTTAAATCCTTAGCTCCACTCTCTCAATTTTGAACTTACAAGGAAATAAAAATATAGTCTAGAGGAACATACATTACTCTCCTCATAACCCATGCTGGTGTGTGAAGTTGGTGGCGTAGGATGGGCAATGGAATGTAGTAGGAAGGGGGAAGAATAAATAAACAGAATTTGCAAAGATTTATTTAAATAAATGTTCTTCTTGCCAAGAAATTCTACTACTTAACTGCTCCAAAAGAGTAAACCCATCTAAAAGGAGGCAATGGATTTGCATGGTAGGAAATTGGAGAGCTTTTTTTCAGCTACAGCTTTCAGTCTCAAGAGCACAAAGAGCTGAATTTTAGCCAATTTTCTGACTGATTTTTTTGTTGTTGATGAGCTTGCTTTTTATTCTGCAATTGTTTCTAATGTCTTCCAAAAAGAAAGAATGACACTAACTCTTTTATTTGAAATCGTGTATCACATGATCAGTAATTACAGATACAAAGCCTTTTCCTTTCTAAAAGGATAGCCAGTGCTTCAAGACACTATATTCATCTGTGGTATTTACTCATATTTATCACTTCTCTCTCAAAGCAAAGTGAGACAGAATAAAAAGAATCAAAGTATTATCCATGCCTTTTTTTTTTTAGTAGCAAATAGATGTTATAAATAAAATATCATTTCCAGTGCAGATTTCTTACAAATGTTCTTAAGCCAAGTTTGGGGAGCTTCTTTAATATGGTACAAAAAATATATATATTTTAGTTGAAGTTTCCACAGCAGCCAAAAGGGGAATGCCCAGGGTCCAATGGTGTTGGGGTATGAGTTTATTTATATATATAGGAGTGAGTTTGTGCGTGTCTGAATAAGGGGTGACAAAGAAGGTAGTTAACCACCGACCACAAGGCATGGCTTCAAGCGTGGCAAAATACAGCTACTATATTTCACTAAATCTAAGATTGTCGTTGATTTCAAGACGTTGTTATTTTATTCATCACTAAGAATGAAAAAAGATGCTATCCAACTAAACGATGACACAGTGTTTTATTATCACCAATTTTAAGAATGTACCTTTATTCTCAGAGACGTTAAAATGTGAAAAAAATCTAACATGGTATTTGTCCCTAGTGATTTGTCAATAGGTTTTAGATTCTCACACTGAGTTCTCTCTTTAAATAAGGTTATAATTCTAAAAAGCCCCTTTAAAATGCAAATATTTTACCCAGGAGGTGTAGCAGATTAAGCCATTAACAGTCATTAAGATGCATTAATCTATTAGCAGTCATTAAAACCGTAAGGAATATTAATTTATCAGATAATCAGAGCAAAGAAGAGAGGGAAAAAAAGATGCAGAATGAGATAGGAAGACTAGGTGCTCAGCTTGTCGAATTTAGCCTGCTACACAAAAGAGGCTCCTGATGCACTTGAGGAGGAAAATGAGGGAATTCTGTGCCACAAACTTGAGGCTACAAAGCACACTGTATAAGAGAAGCAAAAAAAGCAAAAACAGAAAATAAACAAAAGAAAGCAAACTTCATAGTTTTGCCTATACCTAACATGAAGACAAATTCAAGCCGCTTAGGAACAGAGGAGACACCTCTAAAGAAACCATATCTCTATTAAGGCTTCCAGGAGCATTCAAAATATGGATTTCCTATGTATAGGTATAATTTTTGAATTATTAAATGATAAAAGCTTCGACTGTCCTCAAGACTAGGAAGCAGTTTACTCACTTGTAGTTTCTATTTCATGTTTTATGATCTGTGACATAGTTTCTCTCTCTAAAGCTTCCAAAAGACACTGATTTATACTAAAATGAGTCAGAGTGTTTGCTTTTGATACTAAGAGCAGAGCTCAAAGTCACCCAAGGTCAAACATCATAGATTTTATATACAGCTGTGCCACTGACTTCCTGAAAGACAAGTAGAAATAATTTAACCTTCCCACACAGGAGTATAACTACCCAACATATATCCCTTGAGAAAGACAGTAAGCATTTTTAGTTTATGATAGAAAGGCAATATTAAAATATGAAATGTGTTATAGGACCCTAAGCAAGTCCCTTAACCTTTTAGTTGCCTCATCTCTAAAGTACAGACAATAATATCTGCCTAAAGATAGTGTCCTAAGCAGATTAGTTCTTGGAGACCAAGATCCAAGATTCATTAGTCTGTTCTACTCTCAGATATGTAATAA
The DNA here is from genome assembly GCF_023065955.2 of Ursus arctos. NCBI lineage: Eukaryota > Metazoa > Chordata > Mammalia > Carnivora > Ursidae > Ursus > Ursus arctos. The sequence continues at coordinate 70,754,450 of NW_026623111.1, read as the reverse complement.
AGCTGAGTGTGCATGCTCTCTACCGAATGCATATAGTCCTTGAAAATGGATAATTCTGCAGCTCTATGTAAACATGCCTAATAGTGGGGACCCTAACAGGGCACAAGATGAGCTGCAATTCAACCCAGCAAACACATGGAGCATTTACCATCAAAAAAGCACCATGTCATCTGTTTTAGGCTTGTCTCTACAAGGAGACATGCAGAAATCCTTTGTGAAAACAGAATTTCTTTCATCAACAATAATGTCTCACTTCCTTGAAATTTCATAAGCATAGATAAATATTTTAAATTTAGTTACACATTAATTTATCAAAAATCATTTTATTTTAGACATTTTCTAGGGAATATTTATGTATTATATGCATGTATAGTCCATTGAACAAAACTAAAATTTTGTTTGATGACTGAGGAACATTATTTAACATCTTCCCCCCCCTTGAGTTTTACTGAATATCTCAGAATGGAAGGGAGGACAGACAACAGCAAAATCTGTTTTCTGTGAGCACTTCTACCTTAGTACTTTATAATCAGCATCCCCACTTTATTTAGGTCTCAAACGTCCTAGGCTCTGAGATGCTTTCCCTAATCACAAGGCAAACTTACTCCTTGGTTTGTATATCTACACTGTACATCTGACTTATTCTTCCAGGTGTGTATCAAAATCAACATTTAAAAATGATTTTTACAATCATGTTTTTTATGTCTGCCTTCCCAGTGCTCATCTAGGGGAAATGTTCACTGTTGTATCTTAAACAGCTATCACAGACATTATGTATATGACAGTAAGTTGTCAGAAAAAAAGAAAAGTCTTCATTATTATATAGCAGAGTCATTCACTGTGATAAGCAGGGACTTATCCCAGGGATGCAAAGATGATTCAACACATCAAATCAATAAATGTGATATACCACATTAATAGAATAAAAGATAAAAATCATACAATCATCTCAGTAGATGCAGAAAAAGCAACAGACAAAATACATCCTTCTCATGATACAAGTGTTCACCAACTGGGTATAAAAAGAATGTCTGTCAGCATTAATAAAGGACATATACAATAAGCCCACAGCTAACAATAAACTTAATGGTGAAGAGTTAAGATCCTTTTCAATGGTGAAGAGTTAAGATCCTTTTCTTTAGATCAGAAACAAGACAGAGAAGCCCACCTTCATCATTTCTATTCAAATAGTGCCACAAGCCCTATCCAGAGAGATTAAGCCAGAAAAAAGGCATCCATATTGGAAAGGAAAAAATAAAATCTCTATTTGCAGATGACATGATCTTATATATGGAGAAAACACTAAAGAGTCCACTAAAAAGCAGAATAAATGAATTCATTAAAGTAGGAAGATACGAAATCAACATACAGAAATCAGTTGCACTTCTATACACTAAAAATGAACTACCTCAAACAGAAATTAAAGCAATTTCACTTACAACAGCCTCTAAATCAACACAATACTTAGGAATAAATTTAACCAAGGAGATGAAAGATCTGGACAATGAAAACTAAAGGCATTGATGAAAGAGATTAAAGACACAAATAAATGGAAAGATATCCCATACTTAATTAATATTGTGAAATTAATTATTGTGAAATTATCATTAATTAACACTGAAATTAATTATTAATTATTTTGTGAAATATTATGAAAATGTCCATACGACCCAAAAAGATCTACAGGTACACAGGTACAATGTAATCCCAAGCAAAATCCCAATGGCATTTTTCACATTTCCACAGAAAAAGAAAAAACTATCCCAAAATTTTTTTGGAGCCACAAAAGACCCCAATTGGCCAAAGCAATCCTAAGGAAGGAGAACAAAGATGGAGGCATCACACTGATTTCAAACTACATTACAAAACTAGGGTGACCAAAACCAGTACGGTACTGACATAAAAAAAAGGAACATAAACTAGTGTAATGGAATAGAGAAACCACACAGAAACCCACACATACGTGGTCAACTAATTTTTGACAAAGGTGCCCAGAATATTAAATGGCAAAAGGACAGTCTCTTCAGTAAATAGTGTTGGGAAAACTGTATATCCACATCCAAAGGAAAGAAAGGGAATCCTTATGCCACACCACTCACAAAATTGAACTCAAAGTGGATCAAAGACATAAACATAAGAACAGAAACCATAAAACTCCTAGAAGAAAAAATAAGGAAAAATATCTCTGACATTGATGTTGGTAATAATTTTTTTAGTAAAGACAACAAAAGCACTGGCAACAAGAATTAAAGAATTGGAACTACATTAAACTAAAGAGCTCTGTACAGCAAAGGAAAAAATAAATTGAAAACACAACCTACAGAATGGGAGAAAATATTCAGAAACCATATATCCAACATATATATAAAGAACTCATAAACTCAATAGCAAAAAAAACAAACAAACAAACAAAACCAAATAATCCAATTAAGAAACAGGTAAGGGATATGAGGAGACATTTTTCCAAAGAAGGCATACAAACGGCCAATAGGTTATAAGAAAAGCTGCTCAACATCACTAATTAGGGAAATGCATATCAAAACCACAATGGGGTATCCCTTCACACCAGCTAGATGGCTACTGTCAAAAAACAAACAAAAAACAAGAGATAACAAATGATGGCAGGGATGTGGAGAAGAGAGAGTCCTTAAACAATGATGGTGGGAATATAAAATAATCCAATCTTTATGGAAAGCAGTATGGAGGTTCCTCACAAAAATTAAAACTGATCTTCCATATGATCCAACAATCCCATTCATGGGTATATATCCAAAGGCACTGAAATCATCTTAAAGAGGTCGCTCCACGACCATGTTCAATTGCAGCATTATTCACAATAGCCAAAATATGTGAACAATTTAAGTGTCCATCAATGAACAAACAGATCTGGTATATATACACATTGAAATATCAGCCATGAGGAAGAAGGAGTTTGCGATAACATGAATAAGGGCATTATGCTAAGTGAGATAAATTAGAGAAAGACGAATACTGTATATCACCTATATATGTAATCTAAAAAACCTGAACTCATAAAACTTGGAGTAGAATGGTGGTTACCAGGAGCTGAGGGGTGGGGAAATTGGGGAGATGTTGTTTAAGGATACAAACCTGCAACTAGTAGATAAATAAGTTCTGAAGATCTAATGCACAGCATAGTATAATACAATACTGTATATATAATACATAGTATATATAATACAATACTCCATTATAAATTTCAAAGTTGCCAAGAAATAGAAATAATAAGTATGTGAGGTGATACAGGAGTTAGTTAATGCTACAGTGGTAATCATATTGCAATATATTAATATAAAAGAACAATACATTGTCCATCTTAAACATATACAATGTTATAAGCCAATTATATCTCAATAAGAAAATGCACAGGAGGGCCTCGGAAAATATTTGATCAATGAATACATGTTGAAATCAAGGTTTCAGAGAAATAAAAAGCAGTTTCTCCCCACAAAAGGTTGGGGATTCCTAATCCAAACAAACTGTGACAGTGTGAAGGTGTTCTCTCACTCCCTTTCCATCAGTCTTTCACCCATATTGCTGACTGCCAACCTTGTGCCAGACCCCTTGAATGGTGCTGGAGATCCAACAGTGAATGACAGTCATGTGAGTATTGTCTTCAGGTGGTTTAAAGACTGATGTTGATTATTCTCACTCCCACTCCCTAGGTCAAATAACCTCAAATTCTCATCAAACCCTAGGGAATAGGGATTTTATGGCACAGAGACAGGAACTGTTGTTTTCTTCATCCCAAACAATGTGGAAAATCCAGAACTGCAGAAGTAACTAAAGTATCATGTCCATCTGATATGTAAGCTCATCTTTCTCTTAGGCATCTAAAGTTGCATTTCTGGGGCGCCTGGGTGGCACAGCGGTTAAGCGCCTGCCTTCGGCTCAGGGAGTGATCCCAGCGTTATGAGATCGAGCCTCACATCAGGCTCCTCCGCTATGAGCCTGCTTCTTCCTCTCCCACTCCCCCTGTTTGTGTTCCCTCTCTCGCTGGCTGTCTCTATCTCTGTCAAATAAATAAATAAAATCTTTTAAAATAAATAAATAAATAAATAAAGTTGCATTTCTACTGCCCGTCCTGCTTCCTCCCCTCCCATGACCCTCACACTGTCCTTACCCAACTGCACTAAAAAGAGAAATCATCACACTGTGATTCCTTTTCAGTAGGAGTCCCAAAACTACATCAGATATGTCAACCCCTAGACAGGCTGAACAAGAAATTTACCTGCTTAAGTTCAGAACAATTTTAACAGCTTTGACTTTTCCAGGAGTTAATTAGAGCTGGGTGTTAAAGGCATAGAACTTTCACTTCTGCTTAATTAAAAAAAAAAAAAAAAAAGAAAGAAAACTTCAATAAAATGGTCCTATATCTTCAGTCTATTGAACTGTCTCCTCAGAATATTATTTGCCACAGGGTTCTATTGCCAGTTCCTCTACTCCCCGTGCTTCAGTATTATCTTAAAAAAAAAAAAAAAAATAGCCATCTGGGTATAAAGAGTACTCACTCTCCAAAGAAAAATTTTAAGAAGTCAAAGTCACATCTTGAGTCATCCCTACAGATCATTTTGGTACCACTTGGACATCTGTTCCTTGGTGCTAAACCTTTTTGTCAACTCCCAACAGGAGCTGGTGACATAGATCAATATACCCTCGGATTGGCCAGTACTGTATTTTGTTTCAAATGATAGTTTAATGCCACATGTCTTATTTCCTCAGTGTTCTGTTGCCCACTTTCTAGAGCGGCAATAAACAAATGTAATAATCAAAAATGTGCAAACATGTTATGCTATAACCATGGCTAAATGTCACAGTAGTTGCAGAAAATACATTCACAATTTAACCGAAATCTCCTCCCTAATATCCTATTTCTAGACAGTGCTGAATATTTCAGGCACACAGCAGCCACTGGGGAGATATCTCCATTCAGATGTGCTTTATGATACTCCTCAAAATACAGTTTTCTTCTTCCGGAGGGAGGCACAGACAACGTATTGTTTACTGATTTGCTGACCCTTATATAGCAACTTGTTATCATATAAATAAAATCCAAATGAAGTATCTCAAATTCATAAACAATTACCCTGAAAAGGAAGTTTTCATTCAAATCTTTGTGAAAACAGGCTTCAACTATATTATTTGCAGTAAAATGAAATTGTCCTTGACACTGCCCCATTGTGACAATAGGAGAGAATTTAATTTACATTAATTTCTAGTGTTGCCCTTATGAAAACATTTAAAATTTGGCAGACTGCCTTTGAGGGTTCAAAATCTAGTCAGTGGAAAAGCCCAAGTCGGAATAGCTGTATAGCAAAGTAAGAACCTTTTCAGAGGTATTATAAGTTCGTTATTCATTATCCATTCCACTATCACGTACCCCTGTGAGTGTGTGTGTGTGTGTGTGTGTGTTGTAGGAAAATGGCACTGATACCCCTTGTGAGGAAGGTAAGTAATTTTGACAGGTCTCCACCCAGAGGTTAACTTCACTATGAGATTACCATTCCAATCGTGTCTTTGTACCTCCCCACCTTTTACCTTTTATAAAATGCAAATAAATTATCATAGACTTTCCTGACAAAGGGTCTTTACTTGGCCAAACTTTCAGTCAGGCTCCTAAACCTTCTCCTTAGGCCCATCTCTGCATCTCCTTGTAAAATCCAATTTCAGCAAAAACTCTCCTAATTCAGTTTAACCAGGACCCCCACCCTGAATATCTCATCACTCTCAATATCTAATCGGGTTCCTTATCCTCCACCATCCCCCATATCCATTGTTATTGGATCATTCTGGCCTGCCTTCAACAAGAATCCTGTGGGGTTGGTGTAGCCAAGTATAACCCCTTTACTACTGACGTTTCCTTTTAGTTATTTACAACGACTGACTCTCACCCTGCTCCTTGGCTATAAATTTCCACTTGTCCATGCTATATTTGGAATTTGGAACTGAGCCCATGCTATATTTGGAATATAGTACTGGGTTCAATTCCAAATATAGCATGGGCAAGTGGGAATTTATAGGTCTCTTCTCCTCTACTGCAATAGTTCTGAATAAAATCTGTGTTTACTGTTTTAATTTCTGTCTGGCTCTGGTTTTTCTTTGACAGCACCTAATCATTATCAGTTTACACCTGTAGTAAGAGATTAGTTATTATCCTTACTAGATGGTTAAAGCAGGATACAGCGTAGATTGTGTGTGTGTGTGCATGTGCGTGCGTGTGTGTGTGTGTGTGTGTGTGTGCACGCATTTGGAGGTCACAGGAGACACAGGAATCATACAACTGGGGAGTAAATCTAACAAGGAAAATTAAGACAAACTACCTAAGTGCTTTGTAATTTTGCTTATAAAGAATACTGAATGTTTGATTCAGCATCACATAGATGTCATAATTTAAACATTTCCTCAAAATCCACCAATGATCTTTCAGAAGCTTCCTATTTTAGATGGACAATATATAGAAAAAATCAAATTTTATCCTCAAGAAAATTGAGGATACAAAACTTGGAGAAAGGGGGGAGAAGTACTGAAAAAAATCACTTTTCTCTGTTTAATTATAAGTGTGCTTCCTTCATTTCAGCAAAACCTTATTTAAAAACAAGTATAATTTAAATATAATTTATTAAAGCAAACATCAGTAAAAAAGTAATACTTTCTGTTATTAAACTCATTTTTTTTTTAGAACTTGTCCTTCCATTCATATGTCAGTGATGAATGCAATTTTCTTTCAGGATAAAGGTATTAGATACATATTTCATCAAAGCGCTGGATGTATATTTACTTTTTCAAAAGTCAATCTTTCTACTACTAAGTGAAAGAAGCCAAGCTGAGAAGGCTACATACTGTATGAATCCAACTAGATAACATTCTGGAAAAGGCAAAGCTATAGAGACAATAAAAAGATCGGTAGTTTCAGGAAAGGGGTGAGGGATAAACAGGAAGAACACAAAGGATTTTTATGACACGATGCTGATGGTTACGTGTCATTATACATTTGTCTAAACCCACTGAATGTATAACACCAAGAGTTAGCACTGAAGTAAACTGTGGACTTTAGGTGATTATGAAGAGTCAGTGTAGGTTCATCCGTAGTAAAAAAATGTACCATTCTGGTTTTATATTGATAACAGGGGAGGCTACGCATGTGTGGGGGCTGAGGGTATATAAGAAACCTCTCTATCTTCTTTTCAATTTTATTGTAAACCTAAATTGCCCCCCCCCAAAAAAAACCAAAGCCTTTAAAATTTTTTTAATAAATCAATCTTTCCTCTGAGCTTATATTGTTTCCTCAAATCTTCCTTTCCAAAACGAGGTGAACAAGTTTTATCTGAATTATTCAATGAAAATCATATGCAATTGCCTAAATAAGAGAAGATTAAACAGCTAATTCTTTTCCTGAAAAATTAACCCCAGACATTGCAATTTTTACCAAAGACTTTCATCATTATCCACGTGTAATTCTCTGATAGGATAACAATTTATCCTGAACTGCCTCCTTCACCTCTGGGTAAGGCAAATTGACTATAATATCTGAGACATGTCAGTAAAGAATAGCAGAAAGACTGGTTCTACTTCTTCTGGGCTAACAACAATGAAAAACAATAATTACTCTGATTGAACCAATTTTGCTTCCTAGAAAATTTCATTCATCATAATCATAGATAATCTGATTTCTAGTTCTTTTAGGTCAAGGAAAGTGAATCAAATCACAGGCAAATATATTCTTAGTATTTTAAAACCATAACCCTATTTTTTAAAGTACATGAAATCATATTTTATAATAATTAGACAAAAGCAGTTCCACCCTACCCCAAATTTGAAGGAAAAAAACATGAAGCTTAAAACAATGTATTGGTAAGTACATAATTAAAGTTACCTTTAAATTTTTTATAACATTAATATAAAAAAGGCTTTTTAACCTCCAAAATATGTGAGCATCAAATTATCATCCTGCATTTCCTCTAGGCAAATTAACAGATTTGTTGAAGATATACTGTGCCCATAGACTCTAATTATAAATATCTAGTTGATGTCATATGACCCCATATTTCATCCCAAATCCTGTGATTCAAACCCTGGTTCTTTCTCAATCCAACCCTTAGATGGTCACCAAATGGAATTTGGAATTCATGGAATGCTCCTTTCTTTCACTCTCAGAGGAATGGGAGAAGTAGAGAAAGACAGATAAAAGAAGTCAGCTGACAGACTCACCAGTTCTGTTTGCTGTTATCAATTCAGAATTTCTTTTGTCAGTAAATCTGGAAGCTGTCACAGAGTCCGACAATTCATATATTGGTAAGCACAGAAATCACTGGGAAATCTAACTTTTTAATTTAAAAAAGTTGTCTTTTGAAGTTTCACTCAAGGAAAGTAAAACTGAAGAGTTCACTGGAACCATGGGGGGAAAAGATTAAGCCCTTCTCTTGCACCTCTTTCAGTTTCACTACTTAGCTTCTTTTTTCTTGCATCTTTCTTAAATATTCTCCCTACCCTTTTCTTTCCATTGTTTTATCCTGAGATGGATTGCAGATGGGGAGTACAAAGCAAAGATGGAAGAAGATATATAAAGAGATATTGTGGTTTTTTTGTGTCCGATTTACTTCCCTTAATCATATCTATGAGTTTCATCCATGTTGTAGCATGTACCAAACTTTATTCATTTTTGCATGTCACATTGTCCATATCCTTTCCCTTGATGAAAAAATTAATTACATTTTTCATAAATTACTATTACTACCACCACTAGTTAATTATTATTAACTGCTTACTCTGTGCCAGGAAATTTTCTTTTTTTAATTTTATTTTTAAGCAATCTTTACACCCAATGTGGGGCTTGAACTTAGAACCCCAAGATCAAGAGTCACATGTTCTACCGACTGAGCCAGCAAGGCCCCCTGTGCCAGGAAATTTTCTAAGTGTTTTGTATGTATTAACTCGTTTGATTCTCACAACAACACACAAAGTAGGCATTATTCTTATACTTATCATATACATAAGTAATTGGAGGCAAAGAGAAGTTAAATAACGCACAAGTGTAGTTAGCTTGCACAACGTAGAGTATTCAAACCCATGTAATCTAGCTCTTAACCTACGGTCTTAGCCACATTTCACTTATATGAGGATGTTCATTTTTAAGCGTTATTTGTTACAAATTCATGAAATACTTACTGAATACCTATATATCCCCTTTTTCAGTTTCTCGATTCTTAATGGTAGTGATGCTGGTGCATCAGATATGGAGAGGTTACATGCCTGCAAGACAGAATGTGCTTTCAGTGATTCAAAAAAGGACTCTTAAGAAGGTGGCTGTCTGATAAAGGATTAATATCCAAAATACATAAGGAATTCCCACAATTCAACAGAAAAAAAATAATAACCCAATTTTTAAATGTGCCAAAAATTTAAACATTTCTCCAAAGAAGACATACAAAAGGCCAACCAGGTATAAATACAAAAAAAAAAAAAAACTCAAATGTCATTAATCATCAAGGAAATGCAAATCGAAAGCTACGATGATCTATCACCCCACACCTGCCAGGTCGACTATTAGCAAAAAGAAGACAAGAAATGTTGGTAAGGATGTGGAAAAATAAGATCCTTTGTGCACTCCTGATGGCAATGCAAAGTGATGCAGCTGCTATTAAAAACTGTGAAGGCTGGACAGCCACATGCAGAAGAATGAAACTGGGCCACTCTCCTAAACCATACGCAAAGATAAACTCAAAGTGGATGAAAGACCTAAATGTGAGACAGGAATCCATCAAAATCCTAGAGGAGAACACAGGCAGTAACCTCTTTGACACGGGCCACAGCAACTTCTTGCAAGACACATCTCTAAAGGCAAGGGAAACAAAAGCAAAAATGAACTATTGGGACTTCAATAAGGTAAGCTTCTGCACAGCAAAGGAAACAGTCAACAAAACTAAAAGGCAGTCAATGGAATGGGAGAAGATATTTGCAAATGACATACAGATCTTGGATACCAATAAAGAACTTATAAACTCAACACCCAAAACACAAAGAATCCAGTCAAGAAATGGGCAGAAGACACAAACAGACACTTCTCCAAAGAAGACGTACAAATGGCCCAGAGACACATGAAAAAATGTTCCACACATCACTAGCCATCAGGGAAATACAAATCAAATCCACATTGAGATACCACCTTACACCAGTTAGAATGGCTAAAATTAACAAGTCAGGGAACAACAAATGTTGGCCAGGATATGGAGCAAGGGGAACCCTCTTACACTGTTGGTGGGAATAAAGGCTGATACAGCCACTCTGTAAACAGTATGGAGGTTCCTCAAGATGTTAAAAATAGAGCTATTTTTTTCAAGGAAAGAAAACCGATTACTTGCTCTGATTGTTCCTGCCGTGTACTATATTCTTTATAACACAAAGCAATAGTTGTGTAATCTAACAAGAATAACTGCTTACACAAGCATCACTAGAAGTCTGATAATTTACAGAAACTAAAAAGCAATCTCCCTGAGGGGGTGTGTGTGTGTGTGTGTGTGTGTGTGCGTGCCCGCACATGTGCTTGTGTGTCAAAGTTTCTCTGTCAGGATAAATGGTGAGGGAAAACAACCCTGAGCATTCAACGCTTATTTAGCCATTTCCAGAGATTATTATTTATCCATCTATCAAAAGAATTTCACATTTGGGGAACATATCATACAGAATTTCATTGAAAACGACAAGCACTCTTAAAATTATATGCATAATTTAATCACCCAAACTTCCCTCCTTAGGAGCAAAATGATTATTCCATAAGTCTTGGAAATATTACAATTGTCTTGCAAGGGTGTATTATTGCGTCCATAGTACTGTCATTTCGTAAGTCCAGCATGTTTGTCTGGTACAGTTTACCACACTTTGCTCCCACGTTTTCTCACCTATTGAGTGGGAATGAATCATTCTTTACAGGATACCCAGGACACTCATTAACACTTATTTATATTCAATTTTCCTCAGTAAGGACACATAATACTATTATAAATGTCACATTTTGAACTCAGTTTTCTATAGCAAAGACTTCACTACTTCAAACAAAAATTAGGATCAAATATTTGATCTTTCAAAAAAGCCAACATAAAATGTCTGATTAGAATACTGTCCTAAAAACAGAAGGGGGTAGCAGAAATAGAAAAAAAAAAAAATTTTCCATCAGAGACAAAGTGTTTCCATTTATTAAAGCTGTCTAGTTTTCCTGCCAGTTACTGTATTTTTACTATAATTTTAATAAGCTTTATTTTAAGACAAAAACAAAAAACAAAAAACCCCAGAAATGTCAATTTTGCAAAAATTCTAGAAATACTTTCCTATTTATGTTCTAAATTCATTTGGTTATCCTAAATTGCTGCATTTTAGATTCAAACACACTACAACAATTTTTACTTTAAAAATAAAATAATGCACTCCAAAAAATGTAGTATTGCTACACTCCCAATTAGGAAATCAGTGCTACTTGCCATGCCTGCTCTGCTGTGTAAATAAAACATAGTCAGAATAACCATGCATCCTCCCTAAAATATAAAATATTTTATGACATGCTGTGAGAAACCTTATGGTTTCTGCCCAGTTTATAACGGAAAATGCACAAAAAGACCTAGACTTGTAAAGAAAAGCAGAAATAGGCTTGATTCTAGGCTTACAAATGCAATGATGAATTTAGCCTCCATCAGAGTGATACTTTGGGAGGGCATAGAGGGTGGTGTTTTGAGGAGGTTTGTGGGAAGTGATATGAGAGGAATAAAAGAGTGGATGAATCTCAGTGACCACTTTGGTAAGACAACATATTCACAGAAGAGCACTCTCTAAGTCTACCCGAACAACACTATTCTCTACATTTGAAATGATGATTACTGACTCCTCCTCAAGCAGCGGCTACCCACCTGATTAGGGACCCGAAGACAAAATTGACAGCCTAGTACATTTATCCTATGGTAAAATCAGCTTAAATGTCCAAAGAACCTCTCAAATAAAAAGGGAAATTGGTAAGTTTGTTGCCACTGCTACTGCGGTCCGTGTTTTCACTTAGATTGGAAATATGAACTGTCAGAGATCAACATCTTCATTCCCTTTATAAACTATTTTCTCTTCTCTTACCCTACAACTACGGGAAAATATGGCTTATTTTAAAATGAACTGCTCTTTGATAGGTGAGCATACATCTATCATGCCTTTCATATTCAGAGATGATGTTCACGTTCTTGTCATTATCCATGTGTCCTGGATGCACAGTTTATCTGAAAATATCATGGTAAGTTTTACCAGAGGGCACTTTTTATGTGCTGCTGGTAAAGTCTGTCACTTCAGCTCTGCATCTTTGCTTCATGTACCAATGCAACTTCACAACCCCTCTCATGTTTTGTTCAGAATGTAATGCTTATTCATTTATCAACAGCAGGTTGTTCTATTATGAAATAAGGGAATGTGACTTACAGCAGCCTAACCTAACTAATTTGTATCCAGAGAATACCACGGTGACCTAAACTACGTTTGACTTATTATACTCTTTAGAATCGCCCGGTTCCCATTCAATCTCTAAAGGGCTATTGTGGGCCTCCCCGGAAGGTCCCTTCTAATTTTAAGGTCTTCAAGATATTCCTCATTCTGAAGCTTAAAGACGATAAAATAAAAATAAATAAATAGATAGATAGATAGATAGATAATAAATAAACAAATAAGCCGGAATAATTTGGACCTATCACAGTGTTAACCGTACTTGGGATGGTTCTTCGGTTCTAGGAGTTCTCAGTTTCTGAATACCCACAGAAGGTCCTAAGCCAAATTCATAGGGAAAAGAAATATCAGGCAAAATTTGCCCTGCAGAAATACCTCTCAGGAAATCACCAACCTCAATAGGGGATTCCTTTCTCTGTGTGCGCTGATAGAAGACCTCTGGGTAATGGGACATGTTTGACACAGTTCATAGTAGAGACCCATGCACTGTATTTAAAAAAGTAGCATCTTCTCACTGATGAAGCCATGGCCTTTTCATTTTTTCTCCTCTCCAGGCCTCCTCCCTTCTGAAGTTTTAAAAACTATATCCTGTTTCTGAAGCTCTTTTACCAATTGATCCCTTTGATATTATGATGACTGAACACACCTCAACATCCATTCCTTCCCATTCTTTTTCCCCTTTGCTCATTTGTTTTGTTTCTTAAATTCCACATATGAGTGAAATCATATGGCGTATTTCTTTCGCTGACGGACTTATTTTGCTTAACATAATACACTCTAGCTCCATCCATGTCATTGCAAATAGCAAGATTTCATTCTTTTTGATGGCTAAGTAATATTCCATTATATACACAAACACACATGCATCACATCTTCTTTATTCATCAGTTGATGGACATTTGAGCTCTTTCCATAGTTTGGCTATTGCTGATAATGCTGCTATAAACATCAGGGTACATGTACCCCTTCGAATCTGTATTTTTGTACTCTTTGGGTAAATACCTAATAGTGCAATTGCTGGGTCATAGGGTTGTTCTATTTTTAACTTTTTGAGGAAGCTCTGTACTGTCTTCCAGAGAGGCTGCACCAGTTTGCATTCTCACCAAGAGTGCAAGAGGGTTCCCCTTTCTTCTCATCCTTGCCAACATCTGTTGTTTCCTGTGTTGTTAATTTTAGCCATTCGTAGGTCACTTATATTATAGGTTGCTACAGTTTTAGATTCTTTAAGAGCATTGATTAATTGCATATAACACCCAGTGTTCATCACCACACATGCCCTCCTTAATACCCACTGGAACTAATGAATCATTGAACACTACAACAAAAACTAATGAGGTACTATATGCTGGCTAACTGAATATAATAATTAAACAAGTTTTTAAAAAATTAAAAATAAAGGGCAACTATTCTCCCCAAAAAAGAAAAAGAAAAGAATATTGATTAAACCTGTGCAATTACAGTCTGGCAGGTTGGAAACTCAATGTCAACATGAAGATAGCTTGTTTTATTTTTCTTTAAGTTGTACCTGAACCATTGCTATGCTTCCTGAGAATTCTCAGCCTAGTATGTAGGATTTTCTGAGGATTGTCTGAGCCCACCAGGCACTCAGGTGGGGAATGGCATGCGTTACTTGAGGCAATTGTAGAGTAGGATTTCTTCCAATAAAAGTGGATTGAAATTCTCTCACTTTGGCCTTTTGCCCCCTGAATGAATGGTAGGGAGACAAATTCTTATCTCTGATGAACATGTAAGTTTTGGGGCTCTCAGTGTCTGAGACAACATCCTCCTTCTGGCTCAGCCTATTTGCATTTACATGCTTTGTTCCAATTCTTTCTCATATATTTCAACTTTCTCTCTGTGTATCTTTATCCCACTTCCTTTCAAAATACAACTCAATTCTCATCTCCTCCATGAAACCTTTTAAAGTCACTTTAACTCTCCCTGAGTTCTGGAGCAACTGTCGATCTTACAACTGAAGTGATTTATCAACACATAAGAATTCAATGTTAATTTCACATGCTATCATCTCTTTCTTATCCAGTTGATTTAACAAGAGGGAAGAACATGACCTTTTCACCCAGGCAGACTAACATGAATTCCAACTTGGTCATTGTCCACCTGTATAACCTTTGGCAACTATTTGACTTCTCTGATTCTCAGTTTCTCCACCTTTACTATTAAAATAATGCTATTGACAATTCTATAAAATACCTATACCAATATGAACATATCCCTTCCTCGAATTGTTTACAGAATTCTTGAGAATGAAAATCATGTCTTTTTTTTTTTTCTGTACTTTCTATCCCTTATAGAAAATAGTATATATGAAGTACTCAGTAAAAATTAGTAGGTTAAAGGTTGTGTTTTAAAGAGGGTGTTGGAACATAACATGTTTATCCAGAATTCTTCTAATTGTACAACTCCAACATTTACTGGTCTGTATTCTCATGGTACATCCTCTGTCACTGTGCTGCTAAGTAAAGAAGTCTAGTAATCTCCTTACAATATACTAATCCCTACAGACTGTAATAATTATAATGACTTCAAGGGACTTACAGAGTGGAATTTGCTTCTAAGTGAAGAAAAACTTCAGAAGTGTTTTTAACGTAAAACATCTTTATTATTTGGAAGCTACGCTGGCAGATTACAAAAGCAACCCAAATTAATAAGGGTATTATTAAAAAGCCTTTTAAGAAAAGAATATATCTTAGTCAAGAGAAAGCTGAATATTTAATAGGAGTAAATGGTTACTTTACATTATAAATATTCTGTTCTCATGATGGCAGAATGGCATATCAAGAGTTAGGTGAGGTTTTAGCTAAGTTTTAATAACAATGTTTTTGAGATTTTAATAAATGCTCAAAGGAAACCAGGGAATTTCTTAAGCCAAATATTGTTAAAAATATTTTGAAATTGTTGAGTTTCGTGCTAGGCAGATGGTAAAGATGATAAAGGAATGTTAGCTTTTATTAAGTCAGGTATGTACGGGGTTGGAGAATAGAAAGGTATTTCAAGGTTCTTTTCACATAGCCATGGTCACATATCAATAAGTTTGTAAGGTAAAAACAACAATAAAAAAATTACAAATCTCATCCATGGTATAACATTAGGTATTGAATCTTTTAGACGTCCAAGTACAATTTCCACAGAAATCTAATTTCTGAAATAGAAACTCTAGCATGAAACAAATTGTTTATAGATACACTACCTATCTCCCAGAGGACAACATCTGGCCACCTCTGACTGGAAATGGACACAGTCCAGTGGAGTGAAATATGCAGGTGATTAGGTAGAAGCCAAGATGCTGGGAATGTAAGGAAATCTGGAAACTTCTAGAGGAACAGGAAATCAAAGGGAATCTTGGACAATCTTAATCAGGATAGAAGCTAGAGGGTTATCTTTCTGGGGAAATAAAAACATCAAAAGGACAGAGAAAGAGGGAGGGTAGGAGAGAAAAAGCAAAGGGTATGGGGTGCAGGATAAGTGAACTGTCATAGAAGACTCAGCCTTAAAAATTTTTAAGAAGGCTTTATGCTCAGAACTAAGACTAAAACATGACAGAGACACTAGATAAGAATATAGAGTAACCCAGGGATTTACACCCACAGAAACCAAATAAAGATACACAGACAAAGGTTAACTAATGAGGAAGCAAGAAATGCTGAGTATATACTGAGAATGGAAGAAGCTATTCTCATGCTCCACATTAAAACTTTTGTTGCAGGGTACGGAGACCTTTAAAATCAATGCATTTAGCAACACAATAGTTTATAGCAACTCCACAATTTTTCAAATGATTTCCTTCTCCTTCTGAGAGTAACCTCGTTTTCTTGTATCTCAATTAAACTGTTCCCAAACTTTCTCATTATCTTTTTGCATTAACAACCACTTATTGTGTGAACAGCCATAACATGAAAACTTGCAACCTTATTGACAATATTCTTATAAAATATTAAATTCACTATGTATTCTTACCTCTGTAATAATATTCACACAATTCTAATGGTTATAATTGAGAAACATATTTATTAAGTAACTACATGCTTAAAGCAATTTTCAATGATTAACTTTGTTGTTTATGCTTTAATATTAGCAACTTTGCAATTCTTTGAATTTTTAGGTATTTTCAACATAGAAATATGTAAACTCCAAAATCACATTGAATTTTATTTTGCTTGGTTTTAAAATGCACATGAAGTCATTTACGTGACTATCTGTTATAACAAAAATACACATAAGACAATAATATAAGGTTATGTTTGATTAAAGTCTAAGAACTTTACTAAATCAATGTTTTCAACAAGCAATTATCTCAGAAATGTAAAATATAACCAGAAAGAAAAAAACCTACCCAAAAAATTATATGGCCTCTCTCCAAGAATACCATCATCCTAAATTGCTTAAACACTAGTAAATTAATTACACTGTCTATATAGGTTAATTATAAACTATTTAAATCAATTTGGTATATGGTGAGCCTTAAAATAAGTTTTAAAAGCTGATATTTAGAATTCTTTTAACATGTGCAAAAAAATAACCTGCAATTTAACTATCCTAATGCAGTTAGGTACTTTTTCTTTAGACCTATTTTTACTGCAATTAATTATTACTATAAAAATTATTTTAAAAATCACAGAAGGCTTAATTGAATTATATTCTTTAAACATATATCCACATTTCACTTATACTGATATTAGCAAGAGAGTTAAAATTTGGGAATATTCTCCCTTTAATTGATAAAAAAATATATATTATAAACTTTTAATGACCTAAAGAAAATGCTTCCTTGAAGGTGTCATTTCCAAAAATTGTTGTGGCAAGGTTCTAAATATATGGTATACTGTTTTATAATCTAGGATTGTATATTTATATTTTCCTATATGTTGCTATTTTAATTTTCCTGTTCTTTGCAATATGAGCTGTACTTGTAAACTCATATCTTATAACTCCATTCTTAAATTCTGGAAATGAACATCTCTAGCTTTAGCTTGGTTTTCCTTATAGATTTCAGTACTGAACTAATGACCCTCTGGTATCACTCATTCCTAGTTTATCATCTCAATTACACTTCTACTTCTTGAACTCACCTTGCTTCACCCTTCCCTACAAAATTTTTAACCCCCATCAACCCTCATTATTCAGATTCTCTCCCTTATGGCAACGAGGCTTTTAAGATTAAAACAGCTCTCAGATATTTTCTGTGCTTCACTCTACTTTAACATTTATCATGTTTGTATGCCATTATAATAGAATACAATTGCAATCTATTTACATATCTGTCCTCTCCAACAGACAATATGATTCATGAGGTCAAAAAGAACTCTTATTTATTGTTTTATCTCTATAACTAATACAGCAACTGATAAAAGTAAGAATTAATGACTATTCATTGAATGAATAAATGAAAGCAGACACAGTTTCTTCCCCTTCCAAGACAGTTCAGTTCTAAGCCATCCTCAAAGGAGTGAGTCAACAATAGGGTAATACCAGCACAGTTACAGGAATTCCAAAAGTACATTCCCCAAACTAAACATTTTGGGCAGAACCATAACCAAACCAACAATTAGATTAAAATCCTTTTTAAGAACAGGAGTCATTTTTTTTTTCCTATTCTTACAGGGCTTAGAATGGTTTTAGGCACATTTTAAACAAATACCCTCCAGTGACGTCCAAGTATATGTATAGCACTGGCTAACTGTGTTTAGTAAAACTTAATATTTGGCACAGTTGGTATCAGAGACTATTCTATCAACTATAAGACATAAGTATTAACAAAGTCAAGATTCTAGATCCTCATAACAACAAACTCACAGTGCCAAGTAGATAATGGACTCATCTTTGAAGCTGATGATTAGAACTAGAAAAATAAAAGAGAGAGAGAGAGACAGACAGAGAGAGAGATGTAAATGGTGATTTTCAAAATGTTCAAATTGTGAAACACCTATTATGTCTTTGTAGTTTTGGCCAAAAAACACCATCAAATAATATTTCATTCATCATCATTATGACAGATGGTCTATCTCTGCATGTTATCATATTCATAAAACACCAATCTGAGTCCAAAAGACTCAAAAAAGATAATCCAAAACCATGCCAATTTTCAAGAGGCAGCAAAGGGTAACTGGAAGAAATGGGATAGAGGGGTGGTGGGTGAGAAAATTTGGATTTCTAGACAACAAAGGGTAAAGTATCCCAAATACCCTCTTTAGATAAAGTCACATTCCGCATAGTAGCTGCTTCAATTTCTCTCTTCTCTCTTCTTTCTCCATTTCTATAAGAATTCCAGGCTACCTCTCATGTTCCTCTTTTTTTTTTTTTTTTTTAATTTCTAGACCTATTAATTGACATTATTTTACTGGGTCTATTATTTTAAGTCTGCTTCTAAAAATATCCAGTTAGCTGTGTGTCCTTTCTTATGTAACTCAATCTACCATAATTGCTACTTCAGCCCTCCTATCCATTACCTTGATTATCAAAAAGATGTCAAAAGCCAGCAATACATGCACAGATTCTTTAGCCAAAACCACTAAAGAAAAAATGACAACTTTTCCTTGAGCTTTTTTTGTGATTGTCATATCTTAAATAACTAGTTATAAATTTTTGTGTTAAAATACAAATGTTAACCACTAGAATGGATTCTGGTATAGACAAACAATAGTAGGAGTCAAAATTTGAAGAAAAAGTTTTAAAACCTTAAAAATTTAATAAATTGCAGCTATTATTTCCCTTCATGATTTGAAAAAGAAAAACCCTTTATTCAATTCGTGCTATAGAATACCTTTACATAGCTCCGGAATTGCCACTAAGCCACAGAGGTTTCAGAACTTTTAGGTTAATAGAAGGTAGTAATTCAGGAAGCAGTCACAACTGCCAGGAAGCCTGTTGTTGACCTAAAGATGTGACATCTTAAAGGTGCATGTCAGCCCCTGACAAATATGAACCAGGGCAGCAGCAGACACCTAGCTAGGAAAACTGAAAAAAACTGCATCCAAATTCAACACTTTGCCAAAAGAGATGTTTAGCAGCAATGGCTAGAAAATCTCAAAAATTTCAAAAGAATGCTCTTCTCTTCAGTATGTCAAGGCCAACAAAGCATTACTAGTGAATATACTTTCTGCCCCTCCCCACCCCACTTTCATTCCTACTTTATTGTTGGCAAATCCAGAAAGTCAAGTGGTATGAAGAGATTCTCAAACACCCATTAACTTCACAGTCCTAACCTTCTTTGGAGGGCAAATCTAGAAAAAAAAAGTTAGAGAATGTATAATAAGCTAGGCCTACCTCCCTTGCCAACTACATGACCTTGCTAAAGTTACTTAACCTTCCTCTGTCTTACACCTCCCATTTTAAAACAAGAATGATAATAGAAAATACTTCTTTATCACTGTGAATTAAATTAGATAATACATGTAAAGTATCTAGAAAAGCTTTAGGCAGAAAGCAAATATTTAATCAATGTGAGTTAATAACATGTAGAGTTCCCTGGATGACTTAGTCAGTTGAGTATCTGACTCTTAATTTCCACTCAGGCCATGATGTCAGGGTTGTGAGATCAAGCCCCATGTTGGGCTCCACACTGGGTGTGTGAAGCCTACTGAAGATTCTCTCTCTCCTTCCCCCTCTGACCCACCCCACCATGTGCGCACATTTTCTCTTTCTCCAAAAAAACAAAACAAAAAAATAAAATAAAATAAACAAACAACATGTAGAAAAAGTGCAGGATTATAAACTCAAACTGAAGTTCTCTTTATTCCTCTCTGCACTAATAGAAGGAACTATTTAATTCCTTGATCAAAAGTAAAAATGTAATTTCCCCCATATTTTCATCACTATTGAAAGAATTATAGCAGACAGATGAAGAAAGTAAACCAAATCTAAGGCCTAGGAAACAAAAATGTATAAATTCTAAGACAATTAAGAATTTTCTTTTCTTTCTACGTAGCTATTTGCTCCACTGCTAAATATAATTATTAAGAAATATTTTTATATTATCTATATTTACAACATTAAAAACTACTTAACACATTTACCTGTCTTTATCAAAGCAATAATTAAATTTTGCTTCATAAACAAAATATCAGAAAACTGTTCAATATTGATGTATGAGAAAGCACAAATTTAAAGATGATTTTATTTGATTGTAAGAGCCATCACTAAACTAAACAGCAAAAAATTTTTAAAGTAATAATGATATGTTTCTCCTCTTATAAAATATATAAAACTCTAATAAATCCAAATAAACACATGAATAAAAAAAATCTCAAATTGTGACATATCTGAATAATTTCCTTGGTTTCTTACTCCGTGGGTAAAGACATAAACTGTTTTAGATTATTCAATTTAGCGGTTCTCTAGTGACCTGAAATATTAACATGCTTATCTAAACCACTGTTCCTGACACTCTTTAATCCACCATTTTTTAAGAACATGGTTCTTCTTACTTTTATATTCAAATACTGATTTATTGTAAATTCAGTGGGTAAAATTCTCAGGAGGCTATCGTTATAAACTATGGAAGAACAAAAGGAATTGTTTTTTGTCATAGATCAAAAGGTAGCAACACATCTTTGCGGCACCCTGCTGCTTCTGAATTAAGTTAGCTTATTTATGACTCATTGGACTCCCTTCTTGTCACTGCTTAAGTCACTTCCTACCACTGTGAGGGTTTTGATGTCTTAACTTTTTTTTTTTTTTTCAGATTACTAGAATACCATTTAGGATACTGGCACTCTCATTTAAATAAATAAGTTTTAGAAGTTCTTTTCCAAATATAATACACAGTCTTTCGGTGTTAACTTTTACATAGAGAAGGATAAATGCTGGCATTAAGAACTAACTTCAAAAAAACCCCCAATTTTAATTACTTATTTGTCCAAAATGTCATCATCAGATGCAGAAATGATAAAGGAAGAATATATATGAATCATGCTATTCCAATCATCAAATACTAATGGAACACGAAACCTTATGGTGCCAGACCACATAAAATACATAAATATATAAAATACCAATCTTTCAAATTGGGAACAGAAAAAGGGAAAAGGACGTTAATGAAGGAAAGGCCTTCCGTTTTGCACTCAGGAGAAAATAAGTAAGGCAGTTTGTCAGCCGGTACTCCAGTAAGAGGGTAACAGTCAAAAGTGAGCTTGCAATCAAAAACATGGTCAGCCTGAGAGGACCGACAACTTCCTACACCCACAAAGTTCACCAACTTATACCATTCCCACTTTACAACACTCCACCTTCCAAGACAGCATCAGGGGGGGGTTTTATTATTATTTTTTACCTTCTAAATCAGGAGAAAAGACCTCATATTGATATTCTTTCTATCCAATGCAAAATTTCTTATTGCTTGAAAAACTGTATTGTATGGAAAGGAGCCCTTTAATTGCACACAGTTAAAAGTTTTAAAGTGATTATTATAGTGATTTGAATTAATTACTGCAAAATGCAAACAGTTAATCCAGCAACAAGTATGCAAATTCTATATTTCTGTTACCTCATTTACAACATTTAGATAAAAATAATATCTCTAAGAGTTGATGGGAGTAATAAATGATTTATTACATCTAAGCCATTAGAACAGTGCTTGGGAGATAGTAAGTGCTAAATAAATGTTAACGGTTAATAAAACCCAACTACACAATCTGCTCTTATTCTACAGGGAGAAAGGGTTTAAAGAGCAGGTAGTGTAAACTTACAGTAACTCAAAGACCATCGGTGAGAAAGGAAAGCACACAGGATGAGCAAACGCGTGAAGGGAAACTTTAAAGACTTCACAAGTTTACACAGAGCAAATTCACTTTTGTCTTTCCACTCACTCAAGACACAACATCACAAGCTGTGCATTTTTATCAAGCATCTTCAGGGGCAGTCAGTTTTATTTTTGCATGATTTATATCTTTGGTGGCTTATCTTTTTGGCAGCTGGATTTGAATTTTGAAAGTCTTAGTTTCTAGGGAATTTATTAATTGTGGTATACGTGGCATTTGGCAAAAACATCACACCAAAGCACACTGATGGTTTAGTCACACGGCTGACTGAGAGCCCTAGGGTCATCAACACATTGTTCCCAATTTCACTATACTTCACAATGTTTTTTTGTTTAAATCTTCATCAATTTCCTTTTTCTCTGGTTCTCCTTTGCAGAGCTATTTTTTCCATCAGTGCTTTCCATTCTATTTCTTCCCATAGCCTCCAATATCAAGCTTCATTACCTATTTTATATTCCTTGTGATTCTTCAAGATTTCCCTCTCCCATGGAATCTTTCTCCAACTGTAAACAGCCATACACACATTCATTAACCCTATTTCCAGTGCCTTCTGTAACCGCCACTTGATAAAAACTGGTGTCCCAAGGGGCTTCTAATGACCTCCTGCTCATCAACCCTAATAGGCTTTTCTTTTTTTTTTTATTTTATTATTTTTAATAATATTTTTTATTATATTATGTTAGTCACCATACAGTATATCCCTGGTTTTTGATGTAAAGTTCAATGATTCATTAGTTGCGTACAACACCCAGTGCACCATGCAATACGTGCCCTCCTTACTACCCATCACCAGCCTACCCCATTCCCCCACCCCCTTCCCCTCTGAAGCCCGCAGTTTGTTTCCCAGAGTCCATAACTTTTGTCCTTCAGATTTATGACTTTTTCTTTTTTTTTTAATGTTTTTTTATTATATTATGTTAGTCACCATACAGTACATCCCTGGTTTCCGATAGGCTTTTCTTACAGCCCTGGAGAATTTGGTCATCTTTGTTTTGAAAATCTCACCTTTAATGCATTCTTTCTCACTGAACTCTCCTGATGGTCCTCCTAATGTTTTGGTTGCTCAATCTTATTCCTTGCCGATAGATCCTGACTCTAGGCCTTTTCTCTTTCTTTAATCTCTCCCTTCTAAATACAATGCACAATCATAGCTTTAACTGCCATCTTAATGTCTGTTACTGTGATATCTATAGCATCAGCCCCATTAGGTCTGACCTCGAGATAAATTTTTAGTCTCATATTTCTAATTTCCAAATGCAACTGTCTCCAGTCTACCCCCACTCCTCCAGCAAGCTACAATATCATTTTAAGGATTTACTATTAGGTGACAATGTGCACTGGTTTGAGCGCAACAATTTTATGGATTCAAATCCTGTTGTGCTCTTTCAGGTTGTGTGATCCTAGGTATGTTACATAAGCTCTTCAAGGGTAAATTTTCCAATCTGTAAAATGAGAATAACAACACTACCTACCATAAGATGGTTATTAAAAGCACAGCACGATATATGCAAATTGTTTGACACAGTGAACAGTCACGTTGTAAGTATTCAGTAACATTAGACACTGAGATTTTAATTATCACTCTTATCAAGTAGGTTTTATTAATAAGAGTAAAAATGGCTTCACACAATGTCTGAAATAAAGTGATTCTCAACATATGTTAAGCATTATTTATTATTCTGGCAAAACGTATCACTCTGTGTATCAAGCATGCAGGTAGCTATGTTAAAACAGAGTACTGAGATTACAGTCCAGAGAACTGGCTGTAAAACCTAGCTCCAAAATGTAAAGCAGTGTGAACTGGCTAAGTCACTACATTCTATGAACATTAAACTATTGAAAAACTGAATTCCCAGGGCCTTAACATTCAATGGCTCTATGAGTAGCTAACTCAGTGTATACAAATATTAACTTTTCATCAAGTCCCCCCTTAAATTTTTTTTCCTGCTTTCTCTCTTACTAGTAGAGAAACAACCATTTTCTTAGACATCTAAGCTAGACACGCACAAACTGCCTCATGTTTTCTTCCCCATGTCAGAATATGACATCACCATTCAACCAGGAGCTAAAGCCAAAAACCATGATTCACTTGAATTATCATTTTCAAAAACCTAGCACTGACAAGTTTAAATCCTAATAGCAACTCTTAGCTTATTAATCTACTGCACAAGATATTTAGTTCTTCCTATCATCTACAGAAAAAAATCCCAAATTTCACTGCCTAACTTTCAAGGTGTTTCACAATCTGATCCCAGTTTATCCTTCTGCTGTCATTTCTTACATTCAGTTCAGGCACTCTCTACCCAGCCAAACTGAACTACAGCCGTGTTCTGAACTGCACATACATGGTATTTTCTTTGCTTCATACTCAAGGAAAATTTACTTTCCTCCATACTCCAGGGATAAACCTTGGCTCATTTAGACCAACATGCACATTCCTCCATCCTGGCCACAGGTTAACAGTGAACATGCATCCTAGGCATTCCAATCAAGGTAGATCTCAGAACACTTCCTTGAAATACTAGGGCAGTTTTTGTTCTTCTAGAGATTGTTACGCACAATTATGAGTCTCAGAATTCATCCTGCCACCTTCCTACCAGTCAAGGAAAAGAGCAGAGATGATAACATCAGAGAGAAATAGAGCAGAAACTGTGAATGAACTCTATCTCTTTACTGTTTTCTGTGTGAATTCTTTTCAGTTATAAGAACCAGTCAACTTCCTGTGTTATTTAGGATACTTCAACTACCCACTTGTAGGCAAAAACATTTTAAAGTGATATATATGCATATATTTCATGACCAAATTCAAATATAACATGCAGCTGGAGTTAAGCTCTCCTTTAAAATCATACAGTTTTTTAATACGAAATTTTATGATATTTACATTCTATCTACTTAGTACATTAGGGTATATGGTGGATTTGTCATAACTACTCCCTTACAACACAAACCCATCAATGAGATTCACGTCTAATTCATCCTGGTATCTTTCACAATGCTTTGTACATTGTAAAAATAAGATAAATAACTTTAATACTGAATACTTAAACAGAAAAAATTTATGTAATTATCTCCTAGAATCAATTTTTTTAATAAAAATATAAAAGTATTATCTTAGTTTTCTCTCCAGTTGTATTCTTTGCAACATGAGTCTTCTTAATCACACAAAATATTGTGAAACTTTATCAATGTATTCTAGAGTTTAAAGATTTAAAAGCACTAATAGAGGGCACCTGGGTGGCTCAGTCAGTTAAGTGTCTGCCTTCGGCTCGGGTCATGAGCCCAAGGTCCTGGGACTGAGTCCCACGTCAGGCTCCCTGCTCACCAGGTAGTCTGCTTCTCTCTCTACCTCTACCCCTCCCCCATGCTTGTGCTTCCCTCTCTCTCACACACACTCTCTCTCAAATAAATAAATAAACTCTTTAAGAAAAACATTAAAAGAAAAGGGCATATTAAATATTAAATGCCTATTAATCTCCTTTGTAGCTTCAATATCAGTATTCCATTCTAAATGACCGGTTTAAAATTTTAATCATAAAGAAAAAATACCAGATTGTAGATTTTATAAATCCTATAGAATCACTTAAAAATTAAACATCTTCAAACAATTATAATGAACATATTGTATCTAAGTAATTGCTAAACTGAACATTATATACTTCTTGCAGAAACCCTGTATCATCATGTTTCTTGATAAATCTGAAATATAGTAGTGACAATATATTAAAATGCTACCCAATTTTACCTCTGGTGGCTTCTATTATTCCATTTCTTTTATTCACCATCATTTCATTTTATGTAGGTACAATTTTCTTAGGTATATTTCAAAGTGTTTCAGGAACGAATTTTCATTATTCATCAAAAGGAGGACTTCAGTTATAATTGCTTTGACAGCTTTGCTTTAAATCTTTCATATTCTCATTCATTCTAATCAACCAAGCAACCCAGAGCCTGATTGTGGCATCCTTTACTGAATCAAATGCTTTACTTTTGTGAGGGAGGGAGAAAAAAATATAATAATCTATTCAATAAGATTTTAATGATGCTATTTTAAATAAACTCCAACCACAAAACAATAAAAGAATACCAACATGATGAGAAATATTGGCTGTATTTGTTCATTGAACTAATAACTATTTAGATTTCTAAACAGACCAGTTATTAAAGTCATCTATACATAAATATTAAACCTAGGCACTACATCAAATATATTTTCTATAAAGATATTTAGATCTACTACAGCTGGATTACTTAGTAAGATAATTGGTTTTTCTTTTTAATAATTACAGTGTCATATACATGAAAAGATCATGGTACTCAGCACCAGTTTTAACAACATACTGCTTATTACATTCAGGACATTGACAGGGGTGATGAAGATGAATGGGGTACAAGTACGAATAAATGTTTTTATGTTCAGAATGCTTCACATGCTAGTAATGACCTTAAAAAAAAAAATGTGAGTTTCTACACATACACAACTGGTCACAAATCATGCATCTCTTTTATTTAAAGAGGCAAGAGGCAGGATTGATGACATGCGTCCCCACTAATGACTAGGCAAGAACTTGTCAGAAATCTGTGAAACCCCACATTTTTCTCCTACCTGCAACTGACATTACTGTGGGGTCCCTATTCAAAAACAACAGAAAAATAAATTTTAAATACAGACTAATACTGATATTTATTCCTTTGGAAAATCAAACACAGCTCAGGAAGTTAGCATAAACACTGGTGATTTCAGACTTTTTTTATTGCATTGTCTTATCTATAAAGTTTCTCTCTTTGACACTGGAAAACATAAGGTGATTGATTTTAAGTATGATACAGACAACTAAGAAAAATATGTTTGTCTGCTTTCCACTTTATTAGATGTTTCTATTTTTCCTGTATCACTAAATATTTTAGCGAAGTTTTAAATAATTTCAAGATCAATAGGTTTGTGAAAATAAAAAAATCAGGTAAGAAGCAGCCTATTTCTGATTTTTAAAAAATACTTAAACGAGTTTCATGGTTCAGTTCATTATAAACGGCATTTCTAAAATTGTCATACAGAGGACAAAGTTATTCATGAGTTTATTTATAATTTCAATTAGTTACTTTTCTTTCCCAAGAATGAACACATTTTTTAGGCATCACTACATGTTAGGCTTGACTAAAAGGAACACCTGACATCTATCTACTAATCCACCTGCACTAAATTATTTCCCGGTTGATATTGGATTAATAGCCACTACCTCCAAAATGAAGGTCAAGTGTACTCTTTAATTACCAATGAAATAGAAGTACACAATTTCACCACTATCAGACTCCCACTGTTTTTTGAAAGGGGCACCAAATGGCATGGCCTTACAACAACAACACACAACATGCAAATGTTTATGTAGAAAAACTGTAGCTGGCATCCACATCTACATAGTGAAGTGGTTAAAAGCATGGAGTCTGCACCCTATTTCATGGATGAGGCCTTGCTCTACTACTTTCTGTGGAAGTTGGGCTATTTCTTTGTCTCTAGCCCTCAAAGTCCTCATCTGTATATGGAAATATCACCTACTCCATCAGGTTATTGTGAGGACTAAGTTAAAATGTGTAAAATTCTTCGAACTGGCTGGTAAATCCTAGAAGTGATATCAATATCAGTTATTAGCTGCATTTATAAATATCACTGGATTTCTAAAATAGACACCATAAGGAGCATAAAGTTCTTACAAAATCAAAATACCTTTCACATTCTAAAATACATTTCATTACTTACATACTTTATTAAGGATATGATCTATGTATAAAACAAAACATCTAGAAAAGTGGATCAAGGAATCAAAAGACAACATTCTGGGGCGCCTGGGTGGCACAGTCGTTAAGCGTCTGCCTTCAGCTCAGGGCGTGATCCCTGCGTTCTGGGATCGAGCCCCACATCAGGCTCCTCTGCTAGGAGCCTGCTTCTTCCTCTCCCACTCCCCCTGCTTGTGTTCCCTCTCTCGCTGGCTGTCTCTGTCAAATAAATAAATAAAATCTTTAAAACAAAAAAACAAACAAACAAACAAAAAAGACAATATTCCTATTCCTATGCCCTAATGGAGGAAAGCAGACATACAGGGGAGTTTGTGTTAACGGTTCTGCTTGATAGCACGAGAGAATGTGATAGAGGAAAGAACAGTTTAGCTAAAGCCAGAAGCACTAATTAACAGTGAGATCATAGCAAATACATTTAATTTCCAATCTCAAGTGTGTCCACTGTAAAACCAAAATCAAAACCAAAATAACTGTCCGGTAAGGCTCAAGTGAGAGTTTGGAAAAGTAGTTTATAGTCTAAATCTTCTCCCGAGGAATGCTGTAGTTGTGGTTGTTCACGGCAGGTAGAAAGATCCCTTACCTCTCTGATTAAAAAGCCCTTTACTCCATGACCAGGAGCACATCTGTGTCAACACTGCACTATAAAATATACATTTTGTAGAGAATAAGCATTCCTTTGTGCATTGTTTTTACTATGTGGTCAACCCAGGTATGCTAACCATGCAAAACATTTGTACATAATTTTTTTTTATTATGACAATATTTTCAAGAGACTATTACTGGGTTTTTTCATAGTAAATTCGTGGGCACTCCAGGAGATGTACAAACTACTAGAACATACAAACACTATTTTTTTGTTTGTTTGTTTATGAACACATGCTTATTTGGGGGAAAAAAGAAGGACCATTAATTTTCTCAACTCCCAAAAGCTGCCTGTTATGGGAAAAAGTTAAATTACTAAAACTCCCTTTTGAAACAATCTTCTAATAAATTATCTTGCTCAAAATTATTCACATTCTAACTTACAGAAGTTCACAATCTCAAAGAGTACGATTTTTTTTCTTTTAATAAAGTCACATTAGTATAGCCAATGGAATGGCATTTCTGTTTTCTAACATAAATGCAAAATTTTTTTTAAATGTTTGTGTTTATGGATTATTCTTCTCACTTTCAAACATGAAATAATTTTGTCAAGGAGATTTTCTAGGATTTTAACGCTCTTGCTTCCACTACACTGAATTCTTCAAATACTAATAGTTTGAGGTACATATTTAATAAAATCACTTTTCAGAATAATTTATGGTAGCCTTTTGGGTGCTTGAATATTGCCAAAATTACTTCTATTTTTTTCTTTTATTATCTTTAAATTGAAGTATAGTCGACACCCAATATTACACTAGTTTCAGGTGGCCAATATTATTTTTATATCTGTGGGTATCAGACGCCTAGATATCGGGTATACATATGATTATTTTAATAAAGCAGAAATAATTTCTGGCTTGTGAAGTTCCTTTTTCAGTAGAACACTTTATTTGATATAAGCAGTTAAATAAGATAAAATGAAATTACAACTTATTCCAGCATACACAAGCTAGGATCAAACTAAGTTTGAACTCCAGACTTAAACCATTTCCGAACGGGCACCTGGGTGGCTCAGTCAGTTAAGCATCTGCCTCTGGCTCAGGTCATGATCCCAGGGTCCTGGGATTGAGCCCCATGTCAGGCTCCCTGCTCAGTGGGGAGACTGCTTCTCCCTCTGCTTCTCCCCTACTTATTCCCTCCCTCTCTCTCTCTCTCTCTCAAATAAATAAATAAATAAAACCTTTAAAAAATATTTCCAAAGGATGATGACATAGAAAAGGGAAAAAAAGGTTTTGGTTATGAGACACTTTGTTGTTTGAAAATATACTAATATAGTCAGAACAGTAACAAAAATCTATAACACCACCTTTAAAACAATGATTGCATAAAGATCATATTCCTTTAACAATTCAGATAGCTGTAGTCAGTTCCTATATCCACGGACTGTGAATTTAAATATGCTGTGTTGGAGAAAACAGGACAGCAATGAACGTTTATTTTAAAGACAAGAACATATAACACAAAAGGCAAGCAGAACCACAGTTATTGTTTCTTTTACCCTTCCTAATTTTATTTTATAATGTAACTCTTTAATTATTTAAGTGTTATTTTGATTATGTGGCATTCTACATTCACTTAGTTGGGGTTACCCTATGCATAAAAAATGATGCGCTTTGTTTGTGAAATTGGAAAGGTGCTCGACTCTCAGATTTTGATTTGAAATCTAATTGGGACCTACGAGATCAGAATATTTTAAAGGTAGAAGGTAACAAAAGAGTAGGATTAGCATTTCGAATGTCATCTAGAAAACAAATAAAATTAATTTTTAAATATTTTTATCATATTACCTGACATCTGGAAGTTTATTGGCTATCAGACTTTCCTTCTCAAAATTATGTGTAGCCAGAAAACAGATTTTATTTACTAAAAGAAACATAATAATGGTCCCAAAACTTTGTAGAAATATTACTCAAGTAGTAATTAATTTGGATGAGCTGATCCCTTTGGTTGATTTTTATTATGTTAGATAATAAGAGTTTAATTATTGGATGATACAAAAAAGTATATAACTGATCAAAATGAATTAATGGAACATTGAATTCACAAAGGGAAACGGAGCCTTAGAATAAAATACTTTAAATGAAATTTTTCCACAGGCATATTACCTAGTGATTACAATAGTCTGAATTTCTGAAATTGGTTCCATGTAATTGTGGTGTACAGAAAGTATAAAAATCCTATGTGACCATTCTGCCATTCTCTAAGCACACCAAACAGCCAAGGTCACCTAAGAATCCAGTTATCATTCCATGCCCGGAATGAGGACTAGATATGCACGCTGTAATCACATTCCACTACTTTATCACTTCTTTTTCCTCACTACTTAAGATTTGACTCAGCCACTCCAGTATGTGCATTGACTCGATCACAGTCCACATTCACAAAAACTTCTAACTTACATCCAAGGCAGTGGCAGGGAAGCAATTATCAATAGTTGTTGCTGGGATGAATGTCACCAGAGGTATACAGTGATCCACATGTACCTGACATAATGATGTTTCACTTAAAATAACCTAATCACCTACAAGTCATATTAAATGGGAAACAACGAAGATGTCATCCACAGGGTTTGAAATTATAATTAATCCCATGAATAATACAGGTAGCCTTCCACAATAAGGTTGCCCCAGCAAGAATGTGCTAGGGCACATTCTTGACCAGGCAAAATGTGGGACCAAGTTCAGGAAAGCTGTGAGCTACACTAAAGTAAAATTTCAAGAAACAAATTGCAACTGCTAAGTTTTGGCAGGAAAAACAGTAGATGGAACAAGGTGACAAGTATTTTCTTTCACTTAAAAAAATTATCTTATAGCTTGGCTGCTGAAGTAGTCCTATAAGCAATGGGTATACAAATAAGTTTGAGAGGATTCAATATGAAAAGAATTTACAGTTCCTCACATGTATTAAAGATGTCAGCAAGCCAACAGCAAATATGGGATCTAGAGCACTGCTCAGGCTGAGTGACTGTGGGCAATTCACAACCTCTCTGAGCACAGTTTATTTCCCCATAAAATGAACAAATATTCTTTTATTCTAGATTAAACTTTGCATCTAGTACAATTCCTTTCCAATCTTTTTTTTCTTTCTCCCTTCCCAGAAGAAATTACCCCCAAAATTTGGTATATACAACATGCATTTTTATACATAGTATATATCTATAGACAATACATCATTTTGATTTGCATATTTAAGACTAACATGGTTTTAAACTCTAACAAGTGTATTTCTGTTAAATCATTAAGATTGTCACTATTTACTATTGTAAAAAATGCTGCATTGAAGTTTTTTTAAATGTATTTAATGTATTTTAATGTATTCTGATATGCAAGTGCAAAAATTTCTTTAATGTAAAACCTAGGACCGAGCCAAGCAGTGAACTGCTTGATCACTGACGCTTCATAATTTCAACTTTACTAAGTTACCAAAGGGTCTTCACAGTTTTTCTTATGATTTACAATCTCACAAGAAATGCATATACTCCAAATATAACAAAATACTCCACATTCCCACCAAAACTCAGTAGTGCCAAACTTTTTCTTTTGTCATTTTGAGCACTATGAAATGACATTCCACTGTTTCAATGTACATTTACCTATTAATAAGATTGAGTATATTTTCATGTTTATTTTCTAGTGAGTCTCCTCTTTTATGAGCTTCCAGTTCCTATCTTTTAATCCATTTATTTCTATCGGGTAGTTAGGTCATACTATCATTGGGCTGTTGGCTTTCTTTATATATTCTAGTACTTAACTAGTTATATTTATTGCAAATATTTTCTTATCTGTGGTTTGCTTCTGATGTTCAGATAGTCTTAATTTTAATTAAAAGCATCAATGGGGCACCTGGGTGGCTTCGCTGGTTAAGCGTCCGACTCTTGGTTTTGGCTCAGGTCAGGATCTCAGGTTCTGTGGGCTGGGCATGGAGACTGCTTGAGATTCTCTCTCTCCCTCTTCCACTGTCCCTCCCTCCTCTCCTGGTCTCTCTCTCTCTCTCTCTCAAAAAAAAAAAAAAAAAAATATATATATATATATATATATATCAATAGTTTCCTCCAAAATTATTAATTACTTCTTTTAAGTTTTTGCTTTTAGGACCTTGTTTAAGTTATCCATCTCTACACAGAGGTAATGAAAATACTGTTCTATACTTTCTTCTCTATACTTTTAAGTTTTATGCATTTTTTTTTAATTTTGTGATTTCTGGAGGACATAAACACAAAGTCTATATTTAATAAAAATTTATAAAACAAATATCTTAAGGCACAAACTTCAACAAATTCACAACTACCAGGAAATGTGAGGCTAACAAAAGTGATATGGATAGGGGAAAACAAACAAACAAACAAAAAACTGACTCATTCTGGGAAGAACAAAGTTAAGTTGTTAAAAAATAAAGAAAGGAAAAATTCATTTATCCTTTCATTCATCCATATACCTGAAACTTACTAAAAACCTACCTGATATATACACACACACATATTTATATATTATTATTTATTTATATAAATAAAAATATTTATTTATATAAATATTGATATGATTGTTATATAATTTATATATTTATATATTGTATACATGTTATATGTTATATATAACATATTATATTTTATTTATTTATATTTATATATAGAACAAATATAGATTAAATTTATAATATAGATTAATGCCTGCTATGTGTATATATGTGTGTTTTTGTGTGTGTACATGCTTGCCAGGAAACGGGAATACAATGATGGGAAAAAACAGACAATCTCTATTCTCATGGAACTTATCATCTAAGAAAAAGAAAAAAATATTATCTAAATAACCTCACAAATAATTATAAAGTTACAGCTACCTTAAGTGCTATGAAAGAAAAGTGTATGGCTCTCTAAGAGCTTAGACTAGTATAGAAAAGTGATGTTTGAGTTGAGACATGAAGTTTAGGAAGAAACTGGGTAAATAAAGCAGAAATGGAAGAGCATTCCAGGCAGAGGGAGAACATGCACAAAGGTCACAGTTACTTTTTATTGTCTCTCTTCCTCCTCCTCTACTGAGCTAAGCGATAGAAACACCATCATACAGGATTTGTGTTTAGTCTCCTTTGTACTCAAAAGTAAGCCCTGTTCATTGTTCATACATCCAACACTGGTACTGGTGTCTGGCACACAGTGGATGTTCAATAAATACCAAGTGATCTGAAGCAAAATTGCTCAATTTTGCAATATATGTGCAATTTTACGATTGCTACTGCAATATATGTATTCTTTCATTCTGAAAAACTGGACAGAGCTTATATTCCAAAATATAGACCTTGACGGAAACACTCAAAATCTATGCAGCTTACGAGACAAAGTTCCAAACGAAACCATAAAAAATTTTTTCTATAAAAGTTTTATATGGGGGCGCCTGGGTGACTCAGTCATTAAGGGTCTGCCTTCGGCTCAGGGCGTGGTCCCAGAGTCCTGGGATCGAGCCCCACATTAGGCTCCTCCGCTGGGAGCCTGCTTCTTCCTCTCCCACTTCCCCTGCCTGTGTTCCCTCTCTCGCTGTCTGTCTCTCTCTCTGTCAAATAAATAAATAAAATCTTAAAAAAAAAAAGTATTATATGCCTAAAAGGACATGTAAAATTCCTAATTGAAAAAAAAAAAACAGGAAATGCATAAACTTTTTCTTTTTTAAAAAAAGATGAAAGTAGATTTGTGAAAAGGGTATCCCTCTATTGCATTTTGCATGTCCCTGCATTAGTGTACTTTGAATTCAGCTATAATTACTTGCTAAAGCTAAATATGAATATGCTACGGAAAAAAACCACACATGAAACAACTTCAACATTTACTAACTTAATTCCCAGATTTACCAGTTTAGGAGCTAATTTATACTATAGAAAAATGCACTGTAGCAGAACAGGCTGTACTTAATTGTCTGGCGCCAACTAGGTACTGCTCACACCTCAGAGTGCAGCAAAGGAAACTCCCCAGGCAGGTGAAAGTCGTCATGGAAGGTTTCATGGAGTTAGGCCAGTAATGACAGCTGAGATTTGCATAAACAGAAAGCATTAAAAGCATATGTTGTGTGTGTGAGGGTGTTCTAAGTTACATGGCCTTAACAAAGTGGAAGATCTATGTTTGGATTAGCAAGGTGCGGTTGAGTTTACAGAGGGCCTCAAAAGCCAGGCAGACAAGTTCATATTCATTGAATAAGGAAATAGAAACAAAATACAGTTTTAAAATGAGAAAGTGCCAGGAGAAACACCCATATAGAGTCAGTAAAGAAAATGTTTGTTGCTCTCCGCTATATGAAAAGCAAGATTATCAATAAATCATGACAGTACACTTCTCAGACCTGTTTCAGTATATAGTGAATTACCTTTGCATAGGCTGAATACAAATACAAATCCTTTAATGTGCTAAAATGAATGTATGTACAGCCAACATTGTCTAAATGAAATTGACCTGCAAGTGGGCAAGCATACCTTTCATAATCCAATTTTACATATGAGTCATCCTTAAATTAATAAGCATAATAACTTGGCATATTAACCCTTGACATGATTTTTTTTTTTTTTTGGTTGCTCATGGAGAAAATGACATTTAATTGACAAGGTTGAAAAGCACAGTTTCACTCTTCAAATTTATTTATCACGCAAGCATCCGATATACATGTGGTTCTTCCACTAGAATTAACACACTTAAAATATATAGCCTCCATCATTCATTTTCTTTAAATTATTCAACTGCCTAGCATCGTCTCTTACTCATAAGACATCCTTAATAACTAATAACAAAATTAATAAGGAACAAATAAATGATGACCTCTGTCTAAAAAGGCCAATAACTGATCAATGATAAGGTATCTCTGGCCAAAGGAAAAACATGCATACATCAACTTATCATGTAAATCAAAGAGGACTTTTTAACATAATATCCCTTACCCACTGTGATGGTTAAACTGTATGTGTCCTTTTGGCTTAGCGATGGTGCCCAGTTGTTTCATGAAACACTAGTCTAGATGTTGCTGTGAAAGTATTCTTTAGATGTGATTAATATCTACAATCATGTGACTTTAAGGAAAACAGATTACCTTCAACAATGTGCCTGGGCCTCACCCAATTTGAAGGGCTTAAAAGCAAAACTCAACTTTCTTGGAGAAGAAAAAAATTCTACCTCAAACTGTAACACAGAAATGTTACTTGAGTTTCTAGCCTGCTGGCCTTCCCTACAGATTTCACATTGCCAGCCTCCACAATCACATGAGCCAATACCTTAAAATAAATCTTCTTACAGATAAATGATATAGATATATGCACTATTGGTTCTGGTTTTTTTGGAAAGCCCTGATTAACCTCTCCTTTTCAAAAAAAAAAAAAAAGAAGAAGAAGAAGACAACGATGACTAAAATCACCTGCATTATTAAGAGAA
Organism: Ursus arctos; assembly: GCF_023065955.2. Classification (NCBI taxonomy): domain Eukaryota; kingdom Metazoa; phylum Chordata; class Mammalia; order Carnivora; family Ursidae; genus Ursus; species Ursus arctos. The sequence continues at coordinate 70,718,357 of NW_026623111.1, read as the reverse complement.
ATTTATACAAGACAGATCCCATTATAAGACATTATATTAATTTATGCACGTGTATGTTTGTACACACACATACTTAACAAAAATTGATACAAGCATTTTGGCTTAATGTCATAGAAATTTTCTAGTAAAAAAATTTTAATTAATATTTGTACAGACTCTTAAACTGGTTTTGATGGGGGTGTGAACTGCATTGCCTTCTTTTATTGAAGAAGAAGAATGTAATCATAGCATCTTTTCCTGACCACACTCCAAATCAGAAGCAATCATGACTTTTGGTCCCCAAGGAGTCCTAGTCTTGACTGAGTGCTGAGGATTCCTGGAGTTGCACTTACACAACACGAATGCTTTGCCTGATTACTAAAATCTATCCCTTTTTCCTACCAGTTTCATTATAAACCACCAAAACTGTGAGCACACATCATACTCACTCCTCAATTTTAAGGCAACTTTTCTTTTCAGTAGATTGAAATACTATTTATAAGAATATTTCATCTCTAGTACTACTTTAAAAAATGGCTGTAGTGGTTTTTAATTCATAAAATTAATAATGATATTACTTAGCAAAGAAATTACTAGTTTTCCATACTGTGAGTTTATGTAGGATGGTTACAGAAAACTGCTTTATTCATTTTTTAATTTTAACACTTTTTTTTTTAAAGGTAAAGACCTTTTTTTTTTTTTTTAAGGTTTTATTTATTCATTTGACAGAGAGAGAGAGACAGCCAGCGAGAGAGGGAACACAAGCAGGGAGAGTGGGAGAGGAAGAAGCAGGCTTCCAGCGGTGAAGCCTGATGTGGGGCTCGATCCCACAACGCCGGGATCACGCCCTGAGCCGAAGGCAGACGCTTAACGACTGAGCCACCCAGGCGCCCCTAATTTTAACACTTTTAAGTCCTTTCTTTTAAATCTAAGTTATTTTGAATCTATATTTCTGTGAGCTCTAAATCTAGGTTCCCAAGGGGAGAAAAATTACAAAGAAATATAGCTTTTCTTTTTCTGCTTCATAATTGACACATTGCCTCTGATAATATGTGGAAAATAAAAACAGGAAAGAGAAACACATGATGTCCAGGATATAGTATATATACTCCAAAAACATGAAAGATAGAACTATAAAGTGAAAATATCCTCCATGAAAATGCCACACAACGATTTTCTATAGCTCATGCCCCTGAAATATAGGGAATTTCTGACCAAAAGAAAAACCAGTACCTAAGCTATTTTTGAAATATTCTTATAAGGGAAAATTTATACAGGCACATAATTTACCAACATCATGTAAAAGTGATCAGCAAGACATTACAAAACCAATGACAGGATGTCCTACTGTTAATAAAAGTTTTTCTATGATGATGAAGTCACTTACTGCCACACTGGACACTCAGAGCAATGCTATGTGCAGGGGTGGAGTAATGGAAACAAGCGCACTTACTCTTTATGGCAGTCCAGGTCACTAGGGTGTCTATAAGAAACAGAAAAGAACTCTACCAACTTCCATTCTCAGCAAGGACCAAGGATATTATGGGTACTGCAACTGGGAACTAAATTATATGCTTCAGGAAAAGGGGAATTATATATGTCTCATTAACCAATATATACACAGGGCCTAGCACCATTTGTTTACTGAATAAAAGAACTCTGTCAACCTCATGTGGCCTCAGATTTTCAGACATATCAAAATGGGGATCTAGGTTATGGGATTTGAGAGGAGATCCCATAGTCCAAAGGCCTTAGAAAGTGAATGTGGCGTGGATGTTCTGGGTTCTATTTTCAGGAAGTGACAAACCACAGTCTCCTTTGACCCCATCCTCTGTATCAGCCTATACTACTTCTTACTTCCTTAAACCTTGCTAATCCCTTAACAACACCTGTGGCCTGTATGCCCATACTTCCTGGTCCTTTCAATTTTTTTTCTCTCAAGACTTTTAGCCATTTTAAGTTACTCGGTTCAGTTAAGAACAAATTTTCAGTCTATGAAAAAGTCATGAAGAGCAACACTCAAAGTGAGCCTGGGTGTGATTTAGGATAGTGGCTAAAACAGGGAGTAGTTCACACAGATGGACAATATTCAAGTCACTCTTAAGCAGTATTCATTTATTTATCAATTACTGAGGATCTTCATATCACTGATTTAGACCAGCTGCTTGAAAACAGAGAAAAATACAAAATTATTTTCCTCATAGAGCTCACACTTTAACGGGCATAAAGCACAAGCAAGCAGTGAATTATGATACTTTAAACGCAGATGACTCCCAGAATAGGCTTCTTGCATAGGATTGTGGTAGGTGTACTTGAACTTACACTTGAATTGGGCTTTGAAGGGCCCACTAGAATAAACCAAGTGATGACAGGTTAGTCACACCAAGTGAATGATGTAGTGTCTGCAAAGACAGGCTCTAGGATTCGCAAAAACAAAAACTGTTTTGCACAATTTTGCAAGAGGGTTTCAGCAGGAGCCTAGTACCCTGGATAGCTCCCCTCCACAGAGGTGACTGAAGACACAAGCATCGCATAGTGGACCAGGGTGAAGGACCTCCAGAACTTCAGAATTACCAACCTATCCTGTATTCAAATTAAAACTCTTTGGCTTTTAAAATACCTCATTCATTCATGTCCTACACAGACCTCTGGGGCTTTGTGCTTTTTGTATCATCATCCAATGAGTTCAGGTTCACTGCTCTTCAGAAATATTCTAGGTGGCAAGTCTTTCCTTCTCTTACTAAAGGGTTAGTGCTGTAGTGTCTTTATCCCTTTATCCCTTTAGTGTTTCGAGCCGTGCTTGGACTTGGGACACTCAAAATTCCCTTAGGGTTGATGAAGAAGGTATCTCCTCAACACCACCATATTCACACGTTGCATTACACGGTAGGAAATACCTCTCAAAGTTAATTTCAGCAATAATGTCGCTATAAGTTTATATGCTTGTTATGCACAAATTTCTAATGATTTTTTTAATGGCCCAATTTAGTGATCTATATTTTTAATAACACTCCTTTAGGAAGTGCATTCTAACTTTAAGTAACTCATTTATTAACAAATACTTTTAGTGCTCCTGGGTCTTTATGCATATGGATACAATAAAAATCGAAACAAAAATCAAATTAACTACCCTTGAGCTATCTTCCCAGTGGTTAACATCCTTTGAAAATTTAGGAATCCTGAAGTCCAAATCCATCAGTTTTGTTATCCATAAAATATCTTGAAACTTTACCTAAAATAAATTACACTTATCTACATTTCTAATATTGAATTTGAACTACTTTTTCCTTTCCCTAACTTTCTCATCTGATGTTTCTGTATACTTTGTATGTTTTTCACCTTTCAAGCCTTTCTTGAATATCCTGTGTTAGAAAGCATTACTCACTAAACATATTTCATATATTCAGACTTAATCCTCTGGTATACCTATAAATAAACAAAACCAAACAAACACAAAACCAGTTTCTGAAGGAAGAATTGCCTAAAATGTTAAAGCCTACATTTGCTTTACTTTTGCCATACCTTTATTCATGTTACTTGCTTGGTTTTATTTGTAAATCTAATAGAGGTTTGTGATATATCATTTGCCATCGCCCAAAACAAATAAACAAAAAAGCCATAATACGATAATAATAACTCATTAACAGAAACACAGTATTTAACTACTTCCAGGCAAGAGTTAATTGCGGGGAATGCGTACATAAGAAACATGACATGTTAGTCTGAGTTTGGTTGATAGAGAAGGTATATCACTGAAACTCCCAGGAGAGCTGAATAGGGGTAGTTCAGCAGTATCTGAACACAGGGATACTCTCTAGTTTTCATTAATGGATAAGGAAAATCTGAGAAGCTATCACACCACCCGCAGTATATTTCTTCAGCTGTTCAATATTCCAAACATATCATATTCAAATAAGTTTATGAAGAATGGAGAAGAGTCAGATCATGTTGAAATTAACATTTGACTAGAAAAAGAAAATCAGGGAAACCCTAAGAATGTATGTGCACATTCCACACATCTTTGTATACACATATCACATTTGGGTACCAAACAAAACATGAAAGAATGTGTTTCATTTATTATGGATTAAGCTATTCAGGAACTTTAGGAACCCCAGGTGGTACATTCTTTTTGAAATAGATTGACTTACACATAATAAGCATTTACAAAATGTTTCTTGTCAACGATGATGAATGCGACCCCGCCAGGTAAAGGAAGATTACATGTAGCAAAATAAGGTAGTCCGGTGATGGTCAGAACCTGGTAAAGATCTGCACTAGAGTCTGGGAAATGCTATAGCGACCCAGCTATAAATACTTTCAAGAAGTCCAACCAGCCTGAGTATCTGGGAGCATGGCAATGTGCTATAAGTAGTTGGCATCATGGAAATGATGAGTGAGTACTGGAAATGAAGCATACTTCTAAGGGCTGGTGAGCCCTAAGGGCTGGGTCTAAGAGTCCCAGAAGAGTGATATTTTGGGGATAGTCTGCTGGCACATAAAAGGACTCAAGAAATGAAGTGGTTTTAGACAGAGGATCCCAGTCTTTAAAGAAATGAAGAAAGCTCTGTCAAAAGAAAGTCCTTGCTCAAATCCTAGGAGAAATGGTGACAATTGGGCAATTTATCAAGATGCACAGAAAAATATTAGGTGAGAACTCAGTTTCAGTTATAAGAAAGAAGCATTACTATAAATGTTATAATATTAGGCTGGACATCAAGGGTGGCTGATGCTAAGTCCCAAAGTGTTGAGTTAGAAACCAGTAAAGCGTCCTACTACATAGAAGGATTAGTCCTGAATCAGGGGCAAGGCTGAGGCTCTAGGCAATGATTAAATGATTCCAGAAACAGAAACAAGTTCTGACAAAAGCTACAAAATAGGCCATAAGTAAAATACTGTTAAACTACTGATATTTTTTTCTTCTTGTTGCTATGCATCTGTATTAACTCATGTTACTGACTGATTTAAACACATTATAAAATATGTAACTTTGTACAGTCCAGTAAGAGGGCTTCAGAATAACCAAATTCAACTCTTTAATTATCCACGGACTTCTACAGAATCAGCCTTTAATATTTCCTCTGCTACAAACATTTGAACATTGATTAAACCCACATTTAAATAAATAATTTGAAGATTAAAAGCCAAAAGAACTACCTTGCTACTACCCTGTGATCATATTCCCTTGCTTGAACAAGGTACCCAACACTGTGTCAACCTTTTCAAAGATAAGCTGTATGTCTCCAAATATGGAGAATATCTAATGTTTGAACATTCTCTTCATAAAGGCACTCAGTCTTCAAATTATACTTGTTTACATCTTAAATTTTTATTAACTAATTGGGAGATTCTGACCAAATGCGGGTAAGAGAACTGTGACTAAATGGCAGGGAGAGTGCATAATAATGGTATTGAAAAGCACAATAAGAAGAAGGGAGCTTCAGCCTTGCAAGAGCTCCCATCACTTGTTCAATCACCCAAAAAGCAACAACAGCATCACTCAAGAGGATAGCAACAGCATAGGATAGCACAGATAGTGCTGAGCCCTGAGTTAAATCAGGAATAAAAAGAAGATACACTCCTTCACATTCTCAGTCTACTGGTTTCATAATTTCTGCATCAGTGTAATTTAAAAGAAAAAAAAGTTTGATTTAGATAGCTCGGCAGACCATACAACACAACCTCAATTTCCTCATTTCTAAACCGTATACAAAAACAACTTGATAATGTTAGAAGAAATACATGGCGTAATACATATCATGTAAGCCATGCTCAGCATATTAGAGCCATTGTTGTTGCTAATGAAATATATCTCATCATTTGCAAAAGAGAAAGGAAAGCATTACCTATATTTACATATGTCCTAGGACTCCCCATGTTTTAAAATCTTTTTTAAAGTATCTTTCTTTGGAAAAACATAAAAAATCTTTAGGATGATGGCATACAGTTACTCGACCAATATTTACTGGACATCTTATTGTGTGTTAATCTTTGATGATACAATATTGAACCAATCACATAAATACACATAAAATTAATATTGCAGTAAGTGCCACAAGGTAGAAGAATACAGAACTAAAACAATATATAATGGGGCAACTAATGTAGCAAAGAAGGCCAAGATACATTTACTTAGGGAACGGATGGTTGAGCCTAAAACTCAAGTAGAGAAAAGGGTTGAGGGAGAGAAAAAGATAGGGAGAGAAAAAGATAGGAGGGAGAGAAGAGGGAGAGGGATACTAAAAGAGTTACAGGATGTGAACACATTATCTTAAATCGTGAAAGATGTACAGATGTGGTTTAAAATTTATTTCAGCACTAACGCTTTGAGAATATTCCACACATGTGATGCTACTGTTGTGCAGCTGTCCCAGTCCAAAAATATCACATAAGAGTTAACAGGACCAAACAGAAAATGGTCAAGCTTTGTACAGTGTGCATATTTTTATGACTACCAATAAGGCCTAGCCTGAGGTCTTTAGAGTCCAGTTAAATTCTAAGTTTTTAAATTACTTCCCCAATCAACAGCAAATATATGCACAGGAATTAGAAACTCATTTAATTACTTTCTTAAATACAGTTATAAACTTATACATACATACACACAGTTAAGATGAAAATCTTCTGATGGAGAGTGTCATACTTTCCAGATCTAAATAGTTAAACCTTAGTCATCTCTAACAGCTAAAGAAAGTACTCAGCTCCAAAACAGAGGGAAGACAAAGCCTTCAGGTTTCACTACAAAATACTCTGTATGTCAGTAGTTCTCAAACTTGAGAGTGCATAAGAATCACAGAGAGGACCCAACCTAGAATTTCTGATTCAGTTTGGGGTAGGATTAGAATTTTAAGGAGTTCACTGCTGCTGCTGTTCAGGGAACCACATTTTGAGAACTACTGGTCTGGTTTAAAATTCACCATTAGACAAGGATGTGGAGAAAGGGGAACCCTCTTACACTGTTGGTGGGAATGCAACAGAGTGCACTCACTCTGGAAAACAGTACGGAGGTTCCTCAAAAAGTTAAAAAGAGAACTACCCCACGACCCAGCGATTGCACTACTGGGTATTTATCCACAGGATACAAAATTGTGATTCGAAGGGGGACCTGCACCCTAATGTGTATAGCAGGAATGTCCACATTAGCCAAAGTACGGAAAGAGCCCAGATGTCCCTCGATAGATAAATGGATAAAGATGTGGGGTGTGTGTGTGTGTGTGTGTGTGTGTGTATATGGAATACTACTCAGGCCATCAAAAAAATGAAATCTTACCATTTGCAACGACGTAGATGGAACTAGAGGGTATTATGGTCAGCAAAATAAGTCAGTCGGAGAAAGACAAATACCATATGATTTCACTCGTATGTGGAATTTAAGAAACAAAACAGATGGGGGGTGCCTGGGTGGCACAGCGGTTGGGCGTCTGCCTTTGGCTCAGGGCGTGATCCCGGCGTTATGGGATCGAGCCCCACGTCAGGCTCCTCCGCTATGAGCCTGCTTCTTCCTCTCCCACTCCCCCCTCTCTCGCTGGCTGTCTCTATCTCTGTCAAATAAATAAATAAAATCTTTAAAAAAAAAAAAAAGAAACAAAACAGATGAACACAGGGAGAGGGAAAATAAAATAAGATAAAAACAGAGAGGGAGACAAACCATAAGAGACTCTTTAATCATAGGAAACAAACCGAGGGTTGCTGGAGGGGAGGTAGGTAGGGGGATGGAGTAATTAGGTGACTGGCATTAAGGAGGGGACGTGATGTAATGAGCACTGGGTGTTGTATGCAACTGATGGATCACTAAATTCTACCCCTGAAACTAATAATACACTATGTGTTAACTAAATTGAATTTAAATTTAAAAATTTTAAGAATCTAGCCTACACTAATACTGAATTAAAAAGAAAAAAAAAAAAATCCATGCTCCATACTGACCTGGGAGGGAAAGCTTTCCTTCATAGAAGGATGCCAGCCAGTAAATGTAAAAAGAATAATAAAATCACCACTTTTCAACCCCAAATGTTCTATTTCAGGTCAGAATCAATAGATCCCAAAACCATTCAGTGAAAAGTTGTTGGGAAACAAGATATTCATATAGTTTTTAAAAAATAACTATTATACAGTCTGCACTTTTGGTGATGAGCACCAGGTGTTGTATGTAAGTGCTGTGTCACTAAATTATAAACCTGCAACCAATATTACACTGTATGTTAACAGGAATTTAAATCAAAACTTAAAAAAATAATTTGCCATAAGTTAATGTTTCCTTTCTATTTTATACTGGTATCAGAACATAGTTACAGTGTTCAAAAATTTTAATTAGCTAAATAAAAATTAGTAAGTGTTTAATGCAGTGTAAATATGCTAAACCAAAAGCAATATTTTAAATTAATCTAGGTAGAGGGCTAGGCAGTTGGTCAAATAAACTGTGTCTGTCAATAATCAAAGCAGAAATCTTTCTTAAAAAATGTAATATCATACCACAGACACTAGTGAACAATTTCAACCACCATCTTTCTTTTCTCTTTTTATTTCTTTTCTTTTCTTTCTTTCCTCTTTTTTTCAGCCATTTTATTTAGCTCACATGAACACAGCTTAAAATGCAATACAGTCCTTTAAATATAAGAACTGATAACAATCTCTTGGTACTGTATCGACTGCAGTTTAGATTGGTCAGCTTTATATTTTTATATCATATTTAGTTTAAGCTACTTATTGAAGAATGGTTCATTAGGGTGTTTTTTATCAATTTCCCCATCTTTTCTCACTGCTTCCCCCACCTCAGACTTCATGTTTTATTGTTAACTGACACTCTTGCATAGTGAAGATAATATTTCTGATAGAAGTATATGTCCTCAATATAAAGCAAACAGATTTTGTCACTATCCAATAGGGAAATAATGCAGAAGCTGTCAGTCATACAGTAGGAGAGATTACATTATCAAAGTGATACACCTGTGACATATAGTCTAAAATCAAACTCAAGAGACCAATTAACAGATAGCCTGGTTTGTACTGTTACTATGTTGGAAATCATCCCATTCCTACATGAATATGAAACTGGTGATTTAAGAGGCTTTTCGCTTTTGTAATGATTCTTATCTATTCACTGTCAACAAAATATATATATGAAAATCTTTTAATCCACCTAATCTGAAAGTAATTCTATTCTGTTATCTACTGAAAGTCATATCTAATATTTGTACTATTTCTTTACTGTCACCATAACATATTTCTAGGGTGTCATATTGAAAAGACAGGCTCAAAGTCAATTCAGATGTTTCCTCTTGTGTTCTTAAAATGAAGAAATTCATTTTAAACAGTTTTACGTTTCTATAAAAACAAACATATATACAAAGAAAAAAATAGCTAAGTTCGGAATGCTTAGAAACAGGACATGCTCTTTTTGTTAATACCATCTATTTACCAGAAGATAGTCTAAAAAATCTTTAAAATCACTACAATTCTAAAATTATTCCCTATGAACCCTGCATCCTAGCTCTATATTCATGAAAAATAATGTAAAGATATTTTAACTATTAGGTGTGCGCACTCTAATAACTTTAAAATAAAAATATTACAGAAAATGTTATTTAATGGATTATACATTTTATATAAAGAATAAATATTAAGCATTCAAAGAATACTGGCTATTAATATAGCTATTCTTTTACATATCTCGTTCTATTTTCCTTTAGAGCAAATCTAAGAAGCATTGGTTAAGGATGTACCTCAAACACTTCAATATAAAGAGATTACACCTGCCATCTTGATACTAGTACCAAGTTCAACACTTTCCATATGATACGGTATTTTTAAACATTTCGAGTAAGTATCCTCTACAAATACATGTTGAGCATTTTGTTCACTAAAAGGCAATATAAAATCAAAGATTTGTATTCTTAGATACAGAAATTCAATTAATTTCAAAAATAGAGTATACAGAATGTTTGTACATCAAAAACCAACTCACCCTGCCCTTTTCCACAACAAATTCAACTGCTCTGCAATATCTAAATCTATTTCAAACAAACTCATTTCCCCTTATATCTTTCATTCTTTTCTATAATTCCGGGAGACTTGTGTCTTATACCTCATACTTTCATCCACAAGCCATTAATCCTATTTATCCTTTAAGATCAAGACCAAGCAAGTCTGACCTACCCCTGAAGCCTTTCAGACAAAACTCAATATGAAATATTATTATGCTCTGAATTCCTGCAGTCCTTGTTAGGCATGCAATCTCTTATCGTGATGGGTTGTTAACTCTGTTCAAGCACGTGCATCAGATTTGTCCCAGTTGGAGGGTAAGCTCCTGAAGGGTAAGGAAGTCTTATGTTCCTCCACAACTATCTATAGTACATGGCACATGGCAGGTCCTTTATTATAAGTAATATGTTGAGTAATAAAATGCAATGAAAAGTTGAATAACAATAAAATACAAAAAAAGTTTTTAATTTCCTACGTCATGAGTTTGATGTAAATTAATATTCTATAGTATAAATAATACATATTTTAAAGTAGTAAAGAGTTACTGATTCTCTGACAGTGTCAAAGAACAAAATATTCATAGATACGACTTCTTAATGATTTCAATAATACAATTCACCAAGTACATTTTTAAATTCCCCATTATATCTACATTCCAATGATTCAGGAAAGTTAAGGCAGCAATCCTCAGAGTGGGGCTCTCAGTCTAAGTCCTAACGCAAAATATAAAACTGCACATGCTCCAATGTTGAAGGTGTATCTCATTTATTTTCTTAAGTAATCTCTACACCCAACATGGGGCTGGAACTCACCACCTGATATCAAAAGTCACATGCTCTATTGACTGAGCCAGCCAGGCACTAGGAAACTGTATTTTAAACCAATATGAATCTAACTAAATCAAAATAACAAATCCTTAACTCTACTTGGTCTTCAAAATGAACAGGACTGTTAAGGAAAGCTACTTTCACACTGAAAACAACAACAACCAACAATTGGCATGTTTTGATCAAAGTACTGAGCTCCTTAATTAATATCAAATGAAGACAAATCACTCTGGCAATAGGTTGACCACTTTACTTCTCTTTCTTCTCTGTGAAATTAATGAAGGGGTGGTTGGAATTTCAATGTTTTAAAAACACTGTGCTTGGCAGGCGCTTAGAGACATTCCAATTTAAAATAATGAAGATACTGTCCTACTCTCACAGTCACAACTCAGTCCGAGGTTCTATAAAAGCACAGGTTACCACTTCTAAGAACAAACAAATTTGCTAAAGCATAATTGGTAGACACTGTCCCAAGTCATCTCTAAGCTTCGAGTTACGTCTTTGGAATTTGTACCTGTTATAAAGCAAACAGAAAAAGAAACCGAAAGAAAATGTGTTGCAGCCTAGATTAATAGTATTTTAGGACTTTTCTTAATAGTTCTTAATCAGTAGTCATCGATATAAACTCAGTAGTTGTCTTGCTTCTCTTTCCTCCCCAAGGCTTTTAATAAAACCAGCTTTACAGTAAAACGTGTGTGCATTATTTTTAATAGCCTTTCTTGGGGGTAGAGATGAGAGAATATGTGTTACATTTCAGTGGGAAGGTATTCAACTGTAAAATATGAAAAATGAAAGCTATTGAAACCAAGTAGGTATTTTGTGTCTTGTGGGTCCTACTGGTGGACTTAAGAGGTAAGAGAGTGGAGAACAAGTACATAAAAACATTAAAGGGCAAGAGATCAGTGCCTTCTAAGAAACATTTTTTTCTACCTGTAAAAAGACAAGTGCATTCTGACTTCATTGCATATTCCAGATCCCATGGGGGGGGGGAAGCAGAATTGCTTCTCATTCTGAGAAAGAAGAGGAGAAATGAGAGAGAGGAAGAGGGAAACGAAAGAGGGAGGACGAGGAGAGAGAGAGAAGCCCAGTATATACTGAAGGAAACCCCGAGAAATTTCACAACTCTTTGCCATAAATAGCCTTTCTTCTCACTCTGGATACCTCCTCGTTTACATCAGCAAGCTCAGCCTCCACGCGCAGAGAAGCACCATTCACAAATCCCTCCGTCACCCCTTCGCGCAACCCTACCCCTTGATGGCACCGCCTGTACGAGTCCCTGGGACACAAGCCAAAAACTGAGGGGGCGCCAGGGTTTCACCTCAAGGCTGATTATCTTTTCAGGTGAGCCAAAGCATTGATTAGTCATGAGCGCTAACGCACACGAATAAGCGTACACACACACACACAGACACACACACCCTCCCTAGAGCCCTTGACGCGCCACCACAAAGCAATTTGTTCACACTAAGTCACTGCTGTTCCTGCCGCCGCTGGGGAGGGTCTCGCCTCCAATCCAGGAAGCTAGCGCCCGAGGACAAGCAGGCGGAGGCAAGAGGCGGTCCCGGCTCGGGCACTGCGGCTCCACCGGGAGCCCCAGGCTCCCCGCCCCCCCCTTCCTCCTCCTCGCCCCCGCCCCGGCGCCCGCAGTCCCGGGCGCCAGCGCTGGCCGACCGCCCCTACATGCGGGACACGAGCAGCGAGGGAGGGGAGCGACCCGGAACCTGCGCCAACTCTTGCCTCTGGCCGGCCGCGCTCCGCATCGCCCTGGAGCTGCGGCCGCGGCCACCGGAGCAGAGCGCTCAGGAGCGCGGAGGAAAACGCCACGCAGCGCGCGGGGAGTCGCGGGCCGGCAGCGCGCGAGCCCGTCCGCCCCCCCGCCCACCCTGCCTGCAAGGCCAGGTCTCCGCGCGGCGCACGCCCGGCCCGCTGCCGGCGCCCGGGGCCTGGGCGGGGGCTGCTCCAGGGCGGCCCGGGCACGGCGCGGTCACCTGCCGGGCAGTCATCCCGCGTCCGCCGGGGTCTGGCCCCAGCGCAGCGGCGACGCAACGCGCGACCCTCCGGGCGCGGGGGCACCGGGGGCATTACTACCTTGAAGGGCTCCACGCAGCTTGTTAAGGCTCCTCCCGGGCACTCAGAAATTTATGTCTTCGGGGCACGGGGGTGTCTTTCCTGGTCCCCTCCTCTGCCCTCCCTCCCCTTCTCGGCTGTTGGGCTCCTTTTCTCCACTCCCAGTTGCACGGAGTCGAGCTGCGTTTTTTAATAATCCTCCTTCTCCTGCTGCCTGCGCCAGCAGAGCTGCTCTGCCTGAGCCACCGCTTCCCAGTCAGTCATGTTGTTGAGAGAGAGAGGAGAGAGAGAGAGACACGGATTGGCAGTCGGTCGGCGACTATTTGTGGTGAGAGAGAGAAGAGCAGAGCGAGAGGAGGGCAGGGGAGGGACGTGGGGAGGCGCTTCCAAGTATGTGAGTGCGCGGAGTGTGACTGTGTGAGGAACGCTAAAACCACCTCCACGGCAGGCCGCGCTCCCCGACTGTGAAGAGGGCGGCGGCGAGCGCGGCCTTTATAGGGAGGGGGGGGGGCTGAACGGGGGGAGGGTGGAGGCTTCGAGGGCGGCGCCCAGCCAACTGCGTCTGCTGGTTACCGCGCACGCATACTCATACATTAACGCGCGCACACCCAGGGCTGGCCCGTTGCTGAGTTTTCGTTTTAAGGGAAGCCGTTTCCAACCGCGCTGACTTGGCTTTCCCCTTAGCCCATCCTTGTGTGTGTGTGGAGTCCAAGTGCTTTGGTAGTTCAAAACAGAAGAGGGGGAGTCTAAAGCAGTACGAAGGGACCTCGGGGATGCTGAAAATTCACTGTATCTTTTCTCTCCAAACCACCAATGTTACCTTCTTTTCCACCTCTCAAGGAGGAAATTGTGAGGTTCTTTCCGCCTTTTTCCTTCTCACCTAACCTATTCATATGCTGACACGTCTCTTCCCTCCATGGTAGCAAGGAAAGAAACCTGGCTTCTTTCCTCTGAGCAAGTCACACTTCCCAAGAACCATTTACAGCAATCAGTTCTTCCGTGGGATAGTGAAACATTAAGACTGTAACCTGAAGTGGAACTTTTGTTCCTACACAGAAGGCCCTCGACCACATGGTAATTACAAACAGAACCGGCTACCATTTTGTTATCATTTGACTGATGGCCCTTGGAGAAAATGTTCCAGCTTGATGGGGAAGACTTCAGATGCATGGTGCTGTTGCTTACCTGATCTATTTGTCCTGATTCTCTATCCCATTGTATTGGCTCATTTCTTTTCAGGTTTGCACTGGGTCCTGAACTATTTTCCATCCATCCCCTTCTTTTACATCCACTCCAATATATTTATGTCTAGCAGGCAATACAGCAGATGGAGTGCATTTAACTCTGTATGTGTGTAGGAAACACTTTTTAACCCGTTCTGGTGCCATGTGGAACCATTTCTAATGGATAATTCATCTCCAGTGTTAAGTTCGTATACCTGACATCACCTCCCTAACTAGCCTGCTGCCTACTTTGTGATCTGGTACACTACTGTGTTGAGAAACAGTTTCTAGGAATCTAAATAATCTGGCTGCAATCTGCTGAAATGTGAATATATTGGGTGTAAAAGCAAGGTGTGCTTTTTGAATATTAGTGGTTGATGTGTATTTTGGCATGGATACAGCCCTGATTTGGGGTGACCCCTATGGAAAATTCTTTTTTTCATAAATGTAACAAAAGAAAGTTAAGAACATTTCAGAAGCTGGTGGGGAGGGGGTGGTAGAAAGATTGACAACTCAGTCTCTTCTTATTAGTAGTTTATGGCCATTGCTATGTCCTGGGGGGGGGGTCTTTTCAAATGCTTACCCATTATGTTTTCTCCATTTTACTGTTTTCACTCTGACTTTCCTTTTCCCTAGTTTCTTCATGCATCATACAAAGAGTTTAGAGTCTGTTAAAGTACATTAAAGGTGGCTTAAGCATATAATCAAGAAAAGGCAGCAAGGCTGGGACCAGTGGACAAATATATCAATAACATAGAAATACAGGACATTTTAGCTCCTTTGATTAAGCATTGAAAAACAGATACACTAACGAAGGATGTTGGGATTTAATGTGTGCATGCCCTGTAAAAAAAAACCTATTATAATTTCTTCAATTTTACAGACCAGGAAAGTCAGGTTTGGGGAGGGTAGGTAGTTAATGTTAGATCATATTCAGGTTAATCTATGCAATTGGAGCTCAACCTACTCTACTCCCATTCAGAACACCTGTTTTAGTCAAAAGTCTTAACAGTTTCTTTAGCTTTTAGATAATTATGAAATAAACTGATCTACAATCCTGTGGCATTTTCCTTCTCTCTTCCTCCTACTTTTTCCAGTGCAAGAAGAGATTACAAAATATTTTTTTTAGAGTTAGGCAAGAATTTAAAAATCGTAAGTACTTGGACTTGTAGGTGAAAAATGTTAGGAAACTTTTCTCCAAGGTCCTTACGAAAGGAATCCCGCTATCAATGCAAAAGAAAATTCTGTAGAAGAGATATTCCTGATCTGAAAATTTGCACTCTGTCAATAAATATGTGGGTTTTGTAAAAGGTACAAATAGACATTAAAAAAAAAAGTTATGTCTCCCTTTAAGAATATTGCTCAATCATATTGGGCAAGTTTTTGGTGCTTTTTGTCCCAGGTCTCTATTTAATAAATTGTCATCAATAATGATAATTTAATAATCACTCTATAGTGCATACTTTAAAATTGTACATTAGTCCAGATATTTCAAGGGCATTTTTGGTAACCACAACTGATTGTAATTTTCACACTCTCAATTGCATTCATAATTAGTGAGAACCATGACAATCTGTCAATTGCTTTTATTCATTAAGCTATTAAATAAGCCAATGTTTCTCACTTAATTTTCTAACAATTTTGCTTCCAACATAAAGTCTAGAATTCATATACACTACAGCAGAAAGACATATGAAAATATAACCTAAAACACTTCTGAGAAGTTGATTTATTTTAACTATTTTGTATTTTTTGTTGAAAAAAATCTGTACTAGAAACTGCATTTATAAATCCTAATGAACATTTCAGAAGTAAATGAATTATTCTCTTTCAAGATGATTTAATGTTTCGAGTAGAATTTCCCACTTTGCTACACTTTCAATGATACAATTTTTGTTGTGATAGGAAAACAGAAAGTTAATGACTCTTTCCAATTTGTTCATTTTCATCTCTTATGCTTGCTGCTATTTGGTTCCCAAGTGCATATCACTGGCAAGTTCAATGAAGATTTGGCATTGCACCATTTGATGAAAGCAGAAAAATTAGGTTGCCAATTACATATGTGCCCCTTATGTGCACTGAATTCCCACTGAATGAAATGATGAGCCAAATTAGAAATCCTTCAGTAGTGGTACCTAAAAAGTGAAATTAGTGTCTAGGGAAGTTGAGATAATTTTTCTTTACAATGCTATTACTATAATGAAATGCATAAGATGTTTTTAAAGTGCATTAACTTTAAAATATTTGCAAACAGTACATAGATACATACATAGAGTATCAGAAAATAAATTTAAAATGTGTTTCTTTTTTTCTGTCCTAGCTATTTTATTACCCTTTGATTTACTTCATACCCTATCATGATTATCCAATCTTTATGAAGAAAGTTAAGTAAAGGCCACTTCTCCTTGCTTTAGGTTAATAGGATAAAAGAAATGAAAAAAGAGTTAAGTGTAAATTTGTTATTAACATTCTGAATTCTCTCATATTACTAAAAGGTGAATTATCCTATTGTGACAAACATGAAAGTGGCATTATAGTTACCATAGACCAAGAAGGCTGAAACTTGCACTTGGTTCAAGATCAAGGACTGAGGAGAAGTGCAAGATAGAAGACAGGAGGATTGACCCAACTGTAGTTCAGGGTCCAGAAAGCACAGGAAAAAATCAATTTTAATATGGTATTAATTGGGGCAACCTCCAGGTAGACAGAGCACAGTAGACAAAAATTTAGATAGACTTATTTTTCAGAAATCTGGTAATGGTGATGCATACCAGGTGAATTGTCTTTTTGCAGCAGAAATCCTGCCCGATCCCAGAATCACAGGGTTTATTCATGTTCTTGCTCTTTGAAGGAAACTAAAAGGCCAGCCAGATCAACTGACCAGGATTTCAGAGAAGAATCCTTAGCAAAAGCTAAGCCCAGGTGAATGGGTCATAATACTGCAAGAGCTGTCTTTGATCTGGGAACTGCACAGACACCAAGGATCCGTCCCACAGGCAAACATGATAGCAAGACTATTCAGGTGAATGTATGCCACCCACTGTCCTTGTCACTGGGCTACCATGTCCCAGGTTTACAAAGTGAACCAATTCTAAGCCCATTTAATGGTCTGAGAGATGGTAAGCAGAGGGCGTGGAGAGGCATCACTTACCCAGCAACTGAGGTAATCCTGACTTTCCAGAGGTGACTATCCAGTTTAGAAAGCTGAAAAGTTGAAGTTGTCGCAGGATGCAAGAACTGACATCAACATTAATGTTCTCTAAATTTATGCCTCTATTTTTTGAGGGAGGTAAACTGTATTAAAAATAATGTTTATCAGCATAAAACCAAATGAATTTTTATAAGCAAATTCACCAGTAGGAGCTTTTCCTTTCATATAATTTCCTTCTTTTTGTTTATACGTCCAGATGTGATTAATGAGGTCTTTTGGAAAATGACCTTGGAATTTCTCACCTTCACATGAGGTAATTTTCATGTTCAAATACTTTTTTTTTCTGACTGCAATATTACAAAAAAATATTTAACCCAATTAATTGGTTCATTTGTTGATGTCTCTATGGCTTACAACTATCAAAGTGACTTTTTTCTTGAACTTTTGAATTGTTTTCTTATGATTATCCCCAGGCGTATATGTGTTTGTTGGCATTTCACTAAAAGAAATAGAACCTGACACAATTTTTTATAAAAATAATCAGTTAAATCATCTCTAAAAATAGTGTGTTGATAAAATCTGAAACTATAACAATAAATCTATAAATCATATAACTAGACCTAATAATAATAATAGAACTGTAACAAAGCTGTAATAGTACTTTTGTACTACTTAGGTATATAGTAAAAACAGACAATGCAAATAAAATAATCAAACAATATTAAACCAGTACTTAAGCAGGTTGGAAACTGGTCTTACCATCTGTCAGTTTCTATACTGGCAGTTTCACAAATGAGATCTCTTTTTAACAAAACATCACAGCAGGAGATACAGACATGTGAATTGTAATTAAAATGTGAAAAATGCATTTCCTAGTTTTTGTCATTTGTATAAAGCTACTCTTATGTTGTGAAGTTCTAGACATATGAAATTATGCAAAATGAAAGTCATTTTTATTTTGCCAAATCTATACATATATTTGATCAAAATTTTTACTTCAGTAATAACTGCACATGCTATCATGAATTAAAGTGTTTTTTTTCCTTATGTCTGGTTCACACAGTAATGAGATTCAATTATTTTTAATCATCCAAAAGTAGAAGATGAAGAGAAATAATTTGTATGTTTTTATGCAGTCTTGATCTGATGAGGACTAATTTTATTCCTTTGCAATAGCATTATATTATGTAAATAAAAACAATATTGAATTTTATTCATTTTCTGGGAAAAAATAAACCTAAATGAGATTAATTTTCAGTCCCCATCTTCAACATCTTGGATGTTTTCTAGAAATTTAAGTTAATGTTAAAGATAGCAAGTATTCTTGACCTTTGTTATTATGGGATTTATTATGTGCATGTGTATTGTATATCCAAACCCGTTCATATCCTAAACCTACTACTGGGGGTGTAACAATGCTTTATTTTGCACTGTCTTCATTTACAACTTTTCCTCCAAATGTTAACATTTTAACCAACAAGATGGGTATTGAGATAGGAGTGAGTTATTAAATTACCATGTAATTGTTTGTCTCAAGTATGGCTGTCACAAAATATCCTATCCACATGTACTTCTTACAATGAGATGTTGAAACCATTCTGACTGAGTGGTATAAAGATTATGTCCCTTCTCCTTGAACCTGTGCAGACCTTTGTGACTGCCTCCACCAATAAAGTATGGTCAAAATAATGTTATGTAATTTCCTAGGGTAAGTCATAAAATTGTCATTCACTTTCTCCTTGTTCTCTTGAGACGATTACTCTTGGAACCTAGTCACTTTCTATAGACTATGTAAAGGACCACATGAAAAAGAACTGATGCCTCTAGCCCTTAGCACCATCTGACAGACTCCACAGGCACCCAGTACCAATTTGTAAGCCAATAAGTAAGCCATCTTGGAAGTAGACCCTCCAGCTCCAGATCTAACCACTCCAGTCAGCCACATGGAGGAAAGACAAGCTGTAGTCATTTTTTTTTTTTTTTTTTTACTGCTGCATAATGAATTTGCCACAAACATAATGGCTTAAAATAAAATTCAGCTTATTAGATCACAGTTCTGTGGGTCAGATTCTTGCAAGATGTGGCTAATTCTTTGTTCAATATCACAAGCCTGAAATCAAGGTGTTAGCCAGGCTGAGTTCTCATCCGGAGGCTCTGGGGTACAAATCAGCTTCCAAGCTCTTTCTGGTTGTTGGCAAAATTCAGATCTTACAGTTGTAGTACAAAGGTCTCTGTTTCCTTGACACATGGCTGCTTCCTTCTTTAAGCCAGTAACAACAGCTTTGAATCTTTCTCATGCTTCAAATCTTTAATTTTGTCTTCTTCCCCCAACAAGAGAAAACTCTCCCATTAGACTGTAAGCCAATGGTGGGCTCATGAGTGATTTACTCCTCGTTACATTCCCAGTGCCCAGTAGAAGCAAAATAATGTGTGCTCAAGGGAGAAAAGAGGTGGTGCAAATGACTGAAGATTTAACTCTCTTTATCATTTCTTGAAAATTATATGTAATGGAGAAGGATTCTTGTTCATTATTCCTTCAAGAGCCTTTATTTTCCTCCAAACTATTGGAAGTCTTTTGTCTCTGAAGATCTTTCGTAAGTTATCTTTCTTCTGAACTGACTTTAAAAGTGATGGCTGCAGGAATTACTGGAACAACTAGACAGGTAAATGCAGTCATAGGAAGCAGTGTGGTGAGCTTTGAGGCAAGAGCATAGCAAGTTGTTTTAGTCCATTCAGGCTGCTGTAAAAGAATACCATAGGTAGGACGCCTGGGTGGCTCAGTTGGTTAAGCATCTGTCTTTGGCTCAAGTCATGATCCTAGGATCCTGAGATCTAGTCCCACACTGGGCTCTCTGCTCAGCAGGGAGCCTGCTTCTGCCTCTCCCTCTGCCTGCTGTTCCCCCTGCTTGTGCTCTCTCTGTCTCTGTCAAATAAAAAATAAAATCTTTTAAAAAAACTACCATAGGTAGTGGCTTATAAAGGTATACTTATTTCTCATAGTTCTGGAGGCTGAGAAGTCTGAGATCAGGGCACCAGCATGGTAGTGTTCTGATGATAGCCCTATTCCTGGTTCATGGCCAGTGTCATCTCACTGTGTCTTCACATGGTAGAAGAGGCAACGGATCTCTGTGGGGCCTCTTTTTATTAGAACCCTAATCCCATTCATGAGGGTGGGCCCTCATGACCAAAGCACCTTCCAAAAGCTCCACCTTCTAATACCGTCACATGGGGCTTTAGCATTTCAAAATATGAATGGAGGTGGGGGAATACAGACTTTCAGACTATAGAACAGGTCAAGGCAGGAAGATATATAACACCTCAGAATAAACTCAACTGTCTCCAAGAGATTTAACTGATACTGGAAATGAGATATGGTATGTTGTATTGCTGTTTACATTTTTGACTCATTAATAAATAAATAGTTATTAATTAGTCTTCTTCTCCCTCATATGTTGTGGCCATGTTTATGAGTGAAAATTCCAGCCAATAGCATGTCACATATCTAAAAAATGGCATGAGATTTTAGTGTATCAAATGTTCCTGGTATAAGGCTGAATCATAGAAAGTAAATACTGAACAAAAGTCTGAAATGATAAAAGAGGTGAGGAAAAGAAAATTCATCATGATATAACTCCACAAGTAATCCTGGTGAAGAGAATTCCTAGACAAATTAAGCATAATCATTCATGCAATCATGCAACATAGGCAACAAAAGTTAAACACAAGTAATATATTAATTAGTCTTTTCCTGGAAAACTAAGATGAAAGTGACACTGTGAGAGTCAGTCTCAGCATACTGGAAGAACATATTTGCTAGCATGATACGTAAGAATTATCTCAAGATCTATATTAACTGTGTTACTTTCTCACCAATCTTGTGTTTTCACTATCTATAAAACATCTTAATTAGAATCATAAAAAGGTAGAATTTGAAGGGATCTTAGTCATTCAACAAATTTGTATTGAAGTTATTAAACAAGCTAAATATTATTGGTAACCAAAATGGGGGGGATTCTCACCATAGAGATAGTCATGGAAACAAATGATTAGAATACTGTGTAAAATACAATAGAAAAGGTATATAAGCAGTCACTCTTCATCTTCAAGAAATCATAATGCATTAATAGATATATTACAAGAAATTATTACAATAGTCAACTCTCAGTCTTCATTTTACATTAGTGGATTCTGGATTGGAGTGACTTTTTACTGTGTTGACCAAGCTAAACTGGAATTCTGTTTCCCAGAACTCCCTTTCTTGCATTGGAGGTGTCAGAAAAAGTAGTCTTCATGAGATCTGGGAGGAAGAAATGAAGCAGCAACTTTATAGCATGCTGAAGGTTAGTGAAGGGAACCAGATGTTGTATAAGCCCACGCTCCTTGTTATCGATCTGCTAGATCACCTTTTTGGTTTGGGGCAGCAGCTGTCCCTGCTGTCCCCTCAGCTCCTGCCAGAACTCCTCTTTAACCTCTCTGAGTGTACATGTACAAGGGTATAGGAAGCTCCATTGTGGAAGGTCCTTCTGCACGTCACTATCTGCATATATCACATGTAGTGTTGAGGTTGGAGGTGGTGAGAGACAGATGTAAGTAGAGATTGTCTTTTGGAAGTCTAGTTTATTCTGAGGATTCCACTTTGTCCCAGCCAACTCCCCATCCACACAGCTTTTCTTCCCACCTGCCAGTTCTGCTGCTGTCAGTGACATAAAACCCATCATTAAATGCAGTGGCAATGGACTTCCATAGACATCTCTGCTCCCACAACTGCATAAGATCTAATCCCTATAATAAATCCCTTAGTCCATATTACTCATATTACTTCTGCTTCTCTGATGAAATGCATACTTACATGGATATATTTTGTAAAAAGAATCAAAAGACTACTGAGAATTAGATGTGGATGGTGAGGAAAGAAAAAAATCACAGAAGACTAAATCATAAATTAACATAATTTTAATCATTTCCTCCTATTTAAAACATTTCTTCCATTTGGCTTCTGGGACACCACAGTCCCCTACTTTTATTCTAGACTCTCTCCCTATCATTTTCAGTTTCCTCTGCTGGATTCAACTCATCTCCATGACCTCTACATCTGGAGTGTTCAAGACTCAAGACTTATACTTCTGTTTTCTATTTTTACCCACTCTTTTGGTGAGTTCATTTAGACTTGGAGTTTTGGTGCCATCTGAATTCTTATGACATCCAAGTTTCCATCTCCAGTCCCGAACTCCTAATTCATGTCTACCTGCCCACTTGGGATTCCTGCTTCTACGTAGAAGCATCTCAAGCTTATGCATAAAGCCTTCTGGGTTCCTCTCAACACCTGTTCTGTAGGTAGTCTTCCCTATCTCAATGTCCACTCTACTCTTCTGGTTGTTTGTGTTACAGACCTTTGGGTCATTCTTAGTTTCTCTTTGTCTTTTATAATGCACAGCTAATGTGTCAGCAAATCCTGTTGGCGTAATCTTCACATTATATGTTCAACCATGTCTCCAAACTTCCACTGCTATGACCAAGTTTAGGCCAACATCATCTCTCACCTGGGTTATAGTGATAGCATTCTAACTGATCTCTACATCTAACTTTGTCCCTCAGAGTAATATTATCAACACAGTAGGCAGCATTATCATGGTAAAATCTAAGTCAGATCATGCCACTGCTCTGTTCAAAATTCTCCAATGGCATTTTAACCTCTTTGAAAGTAAAAGTTGGTAGAAAGGTCTATAGGCCCTGCATTTCATAATTCCCTTCCCACATCACCACCACTATCTGCTGTTGCATTTCCCTCTATGAATTTAATTTCTGGATACGTGCAGGAGTCCCTTCTTACTTTCTTTCAGACTTTGCTCAAATGTCATTTCAGTGAAGCCATCGCTGGCTGTTGTATCTAAAATAGTAATTCCATCACAGTACATGCTCACATCTACTTCTGAGCACCCTTACCTGTTTTATTTTTCCTTAGCACTTATCTCTATCTAAAACAGTGTATAGGGACGCCTGGGTGGCTTAGTCAGTTAAGCATCTGCCTTCAGCTCAAGTCATGATCCTGGGGTCCTGGAATCAAGTCCCACATTGGGCTCCCTGCTCAGTGGGGAGCCGGCCTCTCCTTCTACCCCTCCCCTTGCTCGTGCTCTCATTCTCTCTCTCAAAAACAAATAAATAAAATCTTTAAAAAATAAAAAAATAAAGCAGTGTATACTGTATATGTTTGTTCTTGTTTATTGTCTGTTTTCCCCACTAACACAAAAGATAATGAGGACAGGGATAGTTCTGTACCCACCCCTGTGCCTAGAGGAGTGCCTTGCACATAGCGATCCTCAATAGCATCTGTTGAATGAATAATGAATCATTGAATAAAAGCACAAGGCCATGTATTCAATGATAGAGTCACATACAAGAAATGCAACAAGGGGATAACAGAGTTTCAACACTATCTTCACCGACTTTTCTGAAAAACAAAAGCAAAGTCTTGCCATTTTGTATAAACTTTTAAAAAAGTTTTTATGTATTTTCTTCTGATTTCAGTATTTATGAGGCATGTGGTAATTGAGAAATGTGTCTTCACAATGGTTCTAAAAGCAGATGGCATTCATTCATTCATTTATTCATTCAGTCCACAAATATTTATTGAGTGTCTACTATGTGCCAGGAGCTAGATACAAAGGTGAATAACAAATGTTCACAAATTTTAATTAAGCATTGGCAATATGCTAGGCAGAGTGTTAAACTATAGAGATAGAGAAGTAAAAGATATAGTCTAGACAGCTGATAATCTAATAGGAAAGATGAATACATGAATAGATAATTACTAAACTGTGTGATGAGGGCTACAATAAATGCAAAACAGAATTTTTAAAATTATATACTATAGGTATAAATAACCCAAACTTAAGGGTTGTCAGGGAAGGATTCCTATCAGACGTTATATCTGACTTGAGTTCTAAAATATATATCTTTCTTTACTATATAAACTTTGTTAGATAAGTGGCAAAAAAATATTATTCCACTCTTTGAGTTTAATAAATATTTGTTGATTTTTTAGTATTCAAATAATCTTGGGCTAGGGAATATAATTTTACTAAACATTAAATTTATAAAACTATTTTTATTCAACTATAATTAATGATATGATTATATTATATCATGTTAATGATTTTATGTTAATTTCAATATAATGATTCAACAATTCTATATTTGAAACTATTTTTATTTTTTAAAATTTTCTTTAAAGATTTTATTTATTAATTAGAGAGAGGGAGAGAGAACACAGAGGGAGAGTGAGAGGGAGAGGCAGACTGCCTGCTGAGCAAAGAGCCCCGTGCAGGGCTGGATCCCAGCACCTTGAGATCATGACCTGAGCCGAAGGCAGATGCTTAACTGACTGAGCCACCCAGGTGCCCCTATATGAAACTATTTTTAATCTACACATTTTTTTATTTTTTTTTATTTTCATAACCAAAGTAAGATGAGATTGCTAATTCATAAGTCTTAAATATTTTTTTCTTGATTCACATGAACATAATGGAAAATATTTATGCCACCTATATATTTGATAATCTCTGTTCATGAAAAATAACACCATGGACACATATTCCTGAGAACCATAAAAATGAAAAATTACAGTTCTGTAATTTCACTTTTTTTCTTGAGACTCAATAGATGAAAAAAGTCACCTAATTTTCTAGTCAACTACTAATTTATTTATTTTTTTATTTAATTGACATCAAAACATTATTTTTTTTTGTTTTGAAATCCTATGTTCAACTGAAATGCCTCAATAAAGAAAATAATGTATTGTTTTGCAAGAGCATTATATGTTGGAAAAGTTGTTTCAAGTTCTGTGTTTGGTGCATACCCTGTGGCTACTACTTAAGGAAGACACCAATTAGAAATAGACTGGAAGAACAATCACAAGTTTAAATTGAATCAAGAGAGTCTTCCTGAACTCAAATGATTATGCTAATGTGAGTATTTCACTCATTATTTTTATATGTCATAAAATTTTTGAGGCGGTTCTATTTTTATCCATATCCTGCATAAATGACAGCCTCAAAATATAGGTCAGGGTGTTACTAACTGCTTAGAGCAAGTACACACTCAAGAAATTTCTTTTCCCAAAGATTCAGCTAATGGAACACAGGTGATTGGACTTTTTCAAATTTAGATGCAGTTATAAAATATCTAAAGGTCTATATCTTACAGATGTAAACACATATAAGCATTGACTGTAAACAATGAGGATCTGCCTAAAAATGATTCATTGCTAAAATTTTAAGGATTATACATTAACTTAGATCTTTTAGAAATACCACACCTTGATAAAATCAGATCATATAGCTATAGGATTAGATTGCCTATAAAAAGTCACATTTTCCTTGTAATTATAATGTCCAGATTAATACTGTATTATTTGCAATAACATGACTCACCTGCTTTTCCAAGTCAGAGCATGAGACTGTGCTTTTTATGTTATCCGTTCAATTTGGTATTTTCCTTCTAATGAAGGCACATCTGTCATTCACTGTGTGAATGTTCAATGTTCTAGAAAAAGTGTGCCTAGAGCCTCACTGATTAAATACTTGAAAAAAAATTTAAGGGAAACATAAGTGCTAAAGCATATAGAATGTGCTACCATATTAGATATATGTTCATTAACAAAAATAAATTTAAAAAGAGAGTGGTTTTACATCTTCAGGGCAATAGCAAGTTATGCCTCAACAATCTGCATGAATTTATGTCCCTCGACGTTCTTCCAGTCATGAGTCTGTACAACTCATAGAGTAGTATTAGTATCCTTACATTTTTGAAAGACAGAGCTCACCTAATTTTTTTTTTAACTGTTAAAAATGTTAAGGTATTTATAACTATTTAATTCAGGTAAGTGCAGGTATTTAAATTTTTTTGCAGAAAATATAGCAGTACACAAATATCTCTATGTAATATTTTTCAGAGGAAAGGGTTCCCTGCTTTTAAAAAAAATAGCAAATGTTTTTAAAGGTAAATAAAATATCTCTCCTTTGTTTTCTATACCTACAGCAATTTCTTCTCTTTCTTCCTCTCTTCTTCTTACTACTCCTCTTTCTTTTCTTCTCCTTTTTACCATCCCTCCCACTCCTATTTCTTTCTCT
Organism: Ursus arctos; assembly: GCF_023065955.2. Taxonomy (NCBI): domain Eukaryota; kingdom Metazoa; phylum Chordata; class Mammalia; order Carnivora; family Ursidae; genus Ursus; species Ursus arctos. Next base: position 70,692,001 of record NW_026623111.1, on the reverse strand, counting down.
TCTTTACTATAATCACAATGACTACCTTCCACAGAGGCCTTATTGACATGGTAGATACTGTGTTATTTCCTCAAACGTCTTAATCAAAATGGATACAGTTTGAAATAAAACCAAGCACAAGATGGACTACACTCTTCCTAATTCCTTGATTGAGTTAAGCATGTAACTTCATTTTTAAGAATTAAGCTACCAGTTGAATACATTATTTCCAGCATCTGGAAGCCTGCCTCCAAATCTTTAGACCAGTGTTCCATAGGATGGTATCTGGCAGAGTTTTTCAGGGAATATATATGCTAGTTAGGCAGAGCGCTAATGGCTTCCTAGAAGTAGGGTCACTATTGAATTCTTTTCCTTCACATTCTTCTATATTCATACACTAGCCTTGCTTGAAAGAGAAAAAGTATGATTAGACAGTGCACATCTCTACTTAAAAAAAAAAGAAAAACAACAATAAGAAAAACTAAAAACTAAGGGGAAAAATCAGAGAACTGACTGTTGCTTAAATAGAAGATATATCTCATAAAAAAGAAAAATGCGGTCCTACAGTGTAAATAAGAAAAACGTATTACAGACATAACAACTTATCCAATAAGAGGCCATAAAAGGTAATGATTAAGATCACTGGCTTTGCAGGTTGCGCAGAACTGACATCAGTCCTTGCTCCACATTTTACTAGCAGAGCAACTTTGGGTAATTTACTTAACTTTGCTAGTTCTTAATTCCCACATATATGAAATGATGGTGGTAATAGTATTTACCGTCACGGGGTGTTTAAGGGAATTAAATAAGAGAGCATGGAAATTTCAATATAGTACCTGGACAAGAATTTAGCATATGGTATCTATTGTTATTAATTTGCACCAAAGCCATATTGCTAAATCAGCAAATATGTAAATTCTTCTTATAGAATATATAAATTCTTGCAACTTACTGTGCAAAAAAATACATATAAAAATAACTCCAAATTACCCTCCGTAATTGAAATAAGCATTGAAAACATGAATTACATTTTTTTTTGGCATTGACCAGAATATAGCTAGCTTTATTTTCTAAATGTAACACCTACTAAGAAGTAACGTGTTTCCAAGTGGTCAACAAATATTTATGGAACACTCAAGAATTGTCAATCACTATCCTAAGACCAGGCTAGATACAAAACAGTGGACTTTCTTACTTTCCTGGAGTTTATTTTTTAATAGGTAGAAAAATGCTGTAGGGCAGGAAAGCAGAAAGATAGCAAATGGCTAAACAAATACATAAGAGAATTTCATGAAATGATAAATGCTGTGAGGACAAGAAATCAAAATGATACTCTGTGTGCACAGTTGGCTGGCTTCTTTCGTTTGGGTGTGTCAGGAGAGGACGCTCTTTGCAAATACATTTTAAATTGAGGCTGGAATAACAATGAGGAGCTGGCTACAGCCAGCTCAAAGACCCTAAGGTGGGAACAAGTTTGCTATATTACTATGTAGGAGGAACAGAAACAAGGCCAGTATGTTTGGACCTTAGTGCTTTAGGGGAAAAATAATGCTCAATTTATTTTATGCTTCCATTTGTTTTTCCTTTTCTGTATCACTGACCACTTTCCATTTAATTGACATATTTATACTTGACGTTAGAACAAAAACATTTTTTTTCAATCCAAGATACTTGTAATATCCCAGGATCTGTCCATGGTGTACTCTGACATTAGGAAAACTGAAAATTCCACATAATGTATTTAGAGGAAAGGAGGGGATTATTCTCCAGTTTTTATAAAGAAAAGAAAATACTGTTTCATAAAACTTAAAGAGTTTATTTGAAAACTAATAATTCTCTATCTCAGTTGTAAGTTTCAGTGAGCCTATTTCCATCTGTAGTAACTGAGGTGGGACACGGGGGAAAAGAACACAGGACTGTAGTATCCTCGGCCCACCAGCATGCAAATCATTAGCATTGTACCGCTGTACTGAAGCTCTTACTGCCAGCCATCCCTGAGCAAATCATTTCCATTACTAGTCTGTTCTAATAACCCCTTTGCTGATTCAGCTACCTGAATGTAAATACCAGAGAAATGACTGGGAAATAAAAGCCAATTTGAAACAGTGAAAAGGGATCTAAAAGAAAATGCTTCCTACATATGCCTTCATTTTCATAACTCTTTATTTAAAAATCTGCTTATCATAGATAAAGGCTTTTGACTCTATTTGAAGCCAATAAGAAAAAAAAATTCCTTTTTCACATATCACTATAGGTTGCTTTTAAAGCTCCCTATCTTAAATGACAGCTGTTTCACCCATACTAACACAATACATACAGAAAGGCCTCTAATTCTTTATATATGTATATATATTTACTCCAAATAAAACTGCCACAAATATTAAAATAGCCACAGTGAATTCCATAGCATTACAGTTAAAGTCCTTCATTGTCTATTCAATAGAGGTCTTAGCAGCTTGTCTGGAGGTACAAATGAGATCATGCACTGTGTATTTGTTATATACAGGAAGTGTTTTTCTCTCTGCCTGAGCTTCTGTTCAGTCCAATATTCTCTATATATCCAGCCCTCCCTCCAACCCCCAATAGCATTTTAATACAACTAACTAGCTGTTGAATTTAAGACGGGCCTCCAGGAAAAAAAAATTCTTTGTGTGATCTGTATGATGACTATATTAAAGTAAAAAAATGAATAAGTAATGTAGCTTTTTGAAATTCAACCCAAATAATATTAGTGATGTAGTTTGGTTGTTACTACGTTCATATCTAAAATACAAGATTATCTTAGAAATATGATCATTACAAATGACTTTTAAGCTGCATGACTATATATTTCAAAGCTGATCTGAGTAGGTTTAAAAGGCTATAAATTGCAGAGAAGTAGGTAGCTGCCTTCAAAAAGAATTTGTAATAAACGGGTCATCATAGTATTGAGTTGAATTTCATCAAAATTAAAGCTAAAATATTAAAATACATTTTAAAATATAAAGGCTTAAGGAAGAGACATTCATGATGAAAACAGACTGAATTTGTGGCTATTACAGTAAATTAGGAATGCTGATTCACGACGCAACAATAAATGTATCACTGAGAGTACAAGTGGAATCTTAAGTGGTTTTAATTTTTTTTCAATATATATATGATGTCAGTTCATCCTTTTCCAGTCTGGTAAAACTATGTGCACATTTTGAAAAAGCAGAAAGTTCCTTTTACTATCAAGGATTCCAAAACTCTTTTTGCATTAGTGCTAATCGTTTTGGTTGAACTGAAATAAGACCTGTTTAACAGGTCTTAACAAACAACATCTTGTTTGTTTCCTAGAAGGTAAAGGAGAGCAGATTTTGCCACTTCAAAATATGTCTCTTTGGCATATTGCTTATTCTAAACTGATTATTTTTAAGAAACACGAGACACTGGTGAAGCTCTGACAACCGAATAAAAGTTATTCTTTTTTTTTGATGTTACTCTTTTATAAGAGAAATTTACATTGATAAGGAAAGTATTTATAAGGGTTCCTCACTCACTGTAACTGGAAGAGGAGGTTGGCTATCTAGAAACTCTTACCTCGGGGAAGGCAAGGATGTAAATCTGCATAACAACATTATCTTTATTTACTGTGTTTTCCTGGTAACCTCCCATAACTGACCCCCACCAGCAACATCTTCTTTTGTCTTTAGACGAAATTAGTGTTAAAGGTGATGATTTTGGCCTTTTTGGAGAGTTTCTCAGTTTTCTGGGTCTTTCCCATGTATATAGGAGATATATATGTTATTAAAGTTTTGTTTGTTTTTATTCTGTTCATCTGTTTAATATCAATTTAATCATTAGACCAGCCAAAGAACCTAGAAGGGGATAAGGAAAACTTTTCGTCCCTTAAAATTTCAGTGACCCGGATGGGAGCATGTTTTGGGGCTGCAGCAGCTGAGATTCTGGGACCTCTGACAAAAACCTAGCAGAAGGTAAGATTCTTACCATGGATTTCTGCCTGCAGAGTCCAATGGAAGTGAGAGTCCCTTGTCCCCTTTTTAAAATTTAGGTGAGCAGAAAATTATTTGTGTGAACTAGTTGCTTATGTATAGTGACCTTGGTAAGAATTTGTTCCATATTGATCCCCTTATTCCCAGAGATGATCACTGTTCTCTTCTGCCTCTTTCATCTTGTTCTACACCTTGAGATCTTGGCTTTGTAACTGATGAGAATACTCGCTCTGGCCACTGACACCCAGAAGGTACACGCAATGCTGTGCATCTCGTGGCCACTTGAATAGACTGGGATTCTGAGACACAAAGTCACAAGCAGCATTTTCTTGGTCCTGCTGTGCTAGCTCTCAGGGGAGTTTGTCTTAAGGGGTCTCAGTCCATAAGGGGCTTTTGTTGTCTCAACATTTATTGTCTTGTTAGAATTGGCAAAGTCCCATTCCATTTAGCACCTGCCCAGTATCACAGATTCGCAGGTCTGTGACTGGAGGCGTCTCATATTCTTGTGGGAAATCATAGACGGTGTTTGTGTTACACTATTCTTACCACCAGTGACAACAGAGGCCTTTGCTTTCTTAGGCTGAAACTGAACCAACATAAATTTACTCCTTGGTGAGTCACAGAAACTATACTACGTGAGTTTTTGCATAAGGGAAACTTTATCTGCAGCAAATGAAGAGATCACATGGGATAACTTCCAAAGTCATGAGTTCCTGACAAGGTTGGATAGGTTCCTTCTGTTTAGGGTTAGGATGAATATTTACAAAGTGGCAGGCATAAGGTCGCACATGCACCTTCAGGAAGCATGCCTACTCATACATCATACGTTATGTAAATGAGGCTTACGCTCCTCCTTGGGCAGAGATTTCAGTATTATAATGAGGTAAAGGTAGTTGTCGGTCATTTTAGAGGCCACTGCATGGCATCTTCACAGGTGTGTGGGGGGTTAGTGATTGCATTCAAACTGGTCTGGGTAGTCTGGGCCTCTGGAGTTCTTGTCAAGGCAGTGGCTGTTGCTGGAGGTGTAGTTTCGCTTTCCCTGTACTTGAGTTAAGAGATAAACTGGAAAGAATGTAGGGAAAAATGTAGGACAAAGGTCGGTGAGTACAAGCAGGTGAGCAGTAAAGGTAGGTATTGGGATCTAGCTGATGACTAGGCAAACTCTGGGAGTGAACTTTCTGGATCTTGTGACATATGAATCTTTTGCACCCTCTTTTGGAACCCCTCTTGTGTCCATGGTTAAGTAATAAAAGGGTTTATTGGTTTGAGTTGCTATTGAGATTCATAGAAGATCCTACTTGGGGCACCTGGGTGGCTCAGATGGTTAAGTGCCTGCCTTTGGCTAAGGTCATGACCTCCAGGTCCTGGGATGGAGCCCCATGTTGGGCTCCCAGCTCAGTAGGGAGTCGGCTTCTCCCTCTCCCTCTGCCTCTCCCCCTGCTTGTGTTCTGTCTCTCTCTGTCTCAAATGAATAAATAAAATCTTTAAAAAAAATAAGATCCTACTTGTCAATGGCCAGATGATGGATCCTTTGAATTGGCTACATTTGAAAGAAAAAAAAAATGTTCAGACCATTCTTATCCTAAGCAATCGTCTTATTAGTACCTACGGAAAGACCAAGTTCAAAAGTGGATACAGGGAACTATAATGGTTAGCCTTAGGGGCTGACTTAATAAGATGAAAGAATAGAAATTAGAACAAAAATTAATGTCCACAGTCAACATAAATTCCCCTTCTCAAAATCTAGCTCCATCTGCCTGTTTTAGCTTCCTTTTCCCTACAGGATTTACCGAGAGCACTCCAACCTAATCTCTTGGCTCAGAATATACAGATTACTCATGTAAATGCTAAAAGGCAGGAAATGCATTTAGCAAAAGTACCAGGATAGACAATGAGGCTCATTTTGCTGGATACCATTATCAGGCTGTGCTAGTTTCAGACCTTCCTATGCAATATCCTTTGCAGATATATCCTAGGCCCCCACCCAAAGAATTTATGTCCCTTGGACAACAGAATATAGAAATCTTTTGGTTTCTATCTTAGTTGGAAAATTTCTCCCTTATTAAAAAAGGCAAATTTAAAATAGTGTGGCTAAGTGGGCAAATCAATCTCTGTCTTATAATGGAAATGGAGACCCAGTTCTTTGAAGATAGTTTATAGGAATGCAGACAAAATAAGTAACAATTCTTGATTTACAACTTTTTAGAAAAACAAAAGTGTACCTCTGAAAGCAACTGAATCCCCTCACACCCTTTCCTATTTGCCTTTAGACATTTGTACCTATTGTAAAAAAATCAGGACATTGGAAGCACAACTGTACTGCAATTAAGAAAAAGAAGGAAAATTGTAAATGGTTATCCTAAGACATTTTAAGCAAAAGCACCACAAAACTCCTTGGAGAAAACTTGGATAATTCCTCTGTGTCTTTGTGATACACCCCCCCCCCCCCCCCACCGCAACTCTAGGACCTAAGAGCCATTTTTGAAATGCAAACTTCAGGGAGAAGTTTTTCATCAGAAAGGGGAAAAAAAAAAAAGGTTGGGGTAATAAAGAGGCCTTTTTAAAATAGAAATGCTGGAAAGATTCTCTTAACCTCTAGACCACAGCTTCCTTAAGATAACTTACCAAGAACAAATACAAATCTTAAACATCTCCCCAACAAATATTAGTAACTATTTGGTCTCTATGTTTGTCTGTATCTTTATGTGTGTCTATATATGTATGTTACAGATGTGTGCTATTTTTCTACCTCCAAAATTAATTTGTAAAGAGTCTTTTAATTGGCTTAAACAATCAAGCACTTGTATAAATTTACTATTCATAAAAATTCTCAAAAATATAATAGAAACTAACCCAAATGCTTTTCAGGTTCATGTGATCTGGGTTATTATTTGATATTGAAACTAGTTTAAGTTTGTAAGTTTAATTAAAATAGACATGTCCCTAGAGTTCTCATAATTAAATATAATACTTTTATTCTACCTAGACTTACTAAAGATCACTTAAGTCCATGTTAAATCTGAAAAAAATTGGTCAGCAAGAAAAATAGCTTCTATGGTGGCAGACTTTAAAACATGTCTCACAAAACTTTCATGAGTAATCTAAATATAATTGCTGGGAGCAAATGATTAGGATAGATATAAGTGGGATAAGAATTTTTAGGACAACTTTTTAAGCAATAATTATATTTTATGGTATGTGGACTTAAAAATTGCTTCCAACATCTTTATGGTAACTTGAAACTTTGGAGTTTTGCTAAGTTAAGTTAAATGATGGAAATTTATTGAATATCTAGATTATTTCCAAATAAGATAAAATAGTGAAACATTAATTACTGAACTTAGATTCATCTACTTTTGGCCTCCTATTTAAAGGAGCTAAAGATAAATTTGGGTCTGTTAGTAGACATGATTTGTGCCACACTGAACTATACTATTAAAAAGGGTACATGTTTCTAGAAATTATAATATACATTAATAAATTTGCCAATCTAAAGAATGTTGGTGTAATGGACAACTCACTGTTGCTCTCTTCTTCTCCTCCTCCTCTTCCTCCTCCATCTTCTTCTTCTTTAAAGGTTTTATTTTTAAGTAATCTCTACATCCAGTGTAGGGCTTAAACTCACAACCCCAAGATCAAGAGTCTAACGCTCCATGACTGAGCCATCTGGGCATCCCCACAGTTGCTTACTTCTTAGTTTCACTAAAATTTAAGATTTCTAAGGGTTAAGATTCTAATTAATATGTAATTAAAACTACTAGCAATAATAAGGGAAACAACTAGGTACGTTGGGGAAGGATGTGTTTTTGGCTAAGAAAAAGTATGAGGTATGGAGATGCATTTTTGTTAAGGGGAAAAGAAAAGTGAATTTTTCTTAAAGTAAAACTGGTTATCACAGAATGAAAAAGAAAAGAATAGAGAACAAAATTAAATAGAAAGTTGGGAAAAGAAAAAGAGAAAAAAAACCTTACCTTGTGTAGTCTATTTGGTTAAAACTGAAGGAACTTATTATGAGTTATAAAATTAAGCTTTTTTTTTTTTTTAAAAGATTTTATTTATTTATTCGACAGAGATAGAGACAGCCAGTGAGAGAGGGAACACAAGCAGGGGGAGTGGGAGAGGAAGAAGCAGGCTCCTAGCAGAGGAGCCTGACGTGGGGCTTGATCCCAGAACGCCGGGATCACGCCCTGAGCCGAAGGCAGATGCTTAACCGCTGTGCCACCCAGGCACCCCTAAAATTAAGCTTTAAAAGCAATCGGATACTAGGGTATCTGGGTGGCTCAGTGGGTTAAGCATCCAACTCTTCACTTTGGCTCAGGTCTTGATCTCAGGGTTGTGAAATCAAGCCCCACGCCCACCTCCAGGCATCAGGCTTCGTGCTCAGCGGGAGTCTGCTTAAGATTGTCTGATTCTTTCTTTCGCTCTCACTCTGCCCCTCCCCTGCTCTCTCTAAAATAAATAAATCAATCTTTGAGAGCAAACGCGTACTTACATAAAACTAAAGCTTGATTTTCTTTCATCTACAGAAAAAGACAGTTTCCTTGGATTATTGGTCGATTCCTGATAAGAGATTCTGAAAGGTTTTTCTTTACTTTTTAAATAATCTTTCTGGAAAGCAAAGGTTTTGTGATTTATCAGAATGATTTCCTGTGCTCTTTATTATCAGGTTTTGTTGACTTAGGGAACCTGTATCTTTTCAGTATTAAAAAAGCTATGTTTTGCTCACGACTATGTGACCTTCTACATTTGCCTTTGAAATCTTGTTACTTTGTTTAAATAGATAAGTAATGTTTCATAATGATCTTTGATCCTATTTAGTCAAATGTCCAAACCTTTTGCTGTTTTTCACAAATTTCCCCAAGTCAAATTCTAAATGAAGGCTTTTTGACCTCAAACTGACTTTGGGATATCCCAGAGGGTCCTTGGAACATCTGAAAATATTTGTGGTATCTCCCTATGAAAAGAGAGATGTCACACTATTTAGAATTATGGTAAATTACATGGGAAGCATTGTCTCATAAGTGATGATAACCTTCTTGGGTGATATTGTATGGGCGAAATGTTATTAATATGTGTTGTAGAACTTGTGAAATTCCTAGAAATCTGATATGTCCTGGTGAAACATTTCCACATGTAATTCTGGTTATTGTCTTGAAGTGGTGTGTCAGAGAAAAAAACAAATTTCATTGTCAATTGCATTATAATCAACTCTCATGAGATCTTTAACCATGCTTATTTTGTCTTTTGCCCTTTACATTTATTGTTTTACTCTAATGCCTTTGCAAAAATGCTTCCTCTTTAGTGAGAGTCAAGGAATGAACACTAAGTACAGGTTTCTGATAACTTTTAAGATCAGACCATTAACCTAGGTAAGAATTTACAGAACTGTAATGGAAAAACTGGTTTCACAAAACTGCTAACAAGAGATCAAGATCAACAAGAATTAACTACATGGGACTGAATGAACTAATGATGATTATAATTGTTATGACTTTTTGTTTGAAACATTGCTGATTTTTTTAAATGTTTTGTTTTTCCAGATTTGGAAGGCAATCTTTTTCTCTTTTCTCTTAATCTACCAATGACTTAGAGCAATTTGGTAAAATATACCTTTGTGAACAAAGATGAAACATTTATCTTTTTCTCCCTACCTGACCCAGAATTCAGAAACTCTCAATGAGAATTTTTATTTTCATGGCAATATAGTTATTTTCATAAGTTTAATAAAAATCTGGTCTTGTAATGGGACAGAAACTGGTTATATTATCAAAGCTTTGCCTGGAGTGTCAGATTTGAAAATGTGCATAACATCAGATATGCCAGACAGTTTAAGGAACTAAGATCGACTTTATGGAGTCAATAAAGCCCCTTGGAAATACAGCCTGGCACCTTGCTTACTGGGTTCCCAGCAGCCTTACCAAGTGAGTCAGTAAGGTCACTTCCTGACAGGTGCAGGAACCTTAGGATATTTTGGGGACCTTGAGAAGAGAGGAAGTCACCGTAATCTATTAAGTATTTCAGGCTGATCTGATAGCAAGTCCTTGGCTTGGCTTCCTAGATTTGAGAGGCTTTTAAAAATCCTATCTGAGGTTTTTAATGAAAAGTTTCAGTAAAGCAGATTTAAAAGAGCCTATCCGATCAATCACTATTCTTGCTGCACTTATGTAAATAATCAGGCCAAATCTATTTATTATCTATCATCTATCTATCTATCTATCTATCTATCAATCATCTATCTATCTATCTATCTATCTATCTATCTATCTATTTTTAGGCTAAATTTATTGAGACTAGACTTACTTTGCAAACAAATTAGTTTTACTTATAATTGTCTTTAGTAAAGATGGGGATGATAGAAAAATCATGCTTCAGCAGAAATATAATACTTCTGTGGATACCAGATTCTAGTTCTGTTATTTCTATTCATGTTAATTGTCTTTGAGGTTTTGTCCTTCATCTGTAAACCAGACTGGAACCTAGATTCTTCTAGCTCCCTCATATGCCTACAAATTTCTAAACTAGCACTTCAATTTACTACCCCTCTTTTGACTTGGAACCACTGAGAAATAAAACTGCCTTTTCCTGAAGCCCTGCAAACTGAAGTTAGAGGACTTGATAAGTCACCGCAGTAGCTCATGGTTAGACAATCTTTTGCTGTGTGAGCCGCTCAGAAAGCTGACTGGTAGGCCCCATGACATCATCAGAGCCATTCAAACTGCAAACCAGGAAGCTCTGTGAGACTGCTGCTGCCTGCTTTCACTCCATCTGAAGACGCTTTGAAGCTGACATCTAGAAACTTCCTCAACTGGCAGTTCTCAGGACTCAGACACTGAGTTTATAATTTGCTCTAAACATTAACTTTGTTTTTCTTTTGTTCCCATAGAAATACCTCTTGTTAAATCCCTGATGGCTTGCTGTCACGATATAGCCTGACTTTGGGATTGCCTCCTGAAATGAGACACAACTGTTTAACTGAGGTGACCAAATCTCAGGACTAAGAGACTGCTTCAATGAATAGGGAGCAAACTATCAACTTAGCTTCTGGACGGTGAAACTTCTTATTTGAAATTCCAAAGGAGGAACTGAAAGGGAGCAGATTTTGCCACCTCAAAATATGCCTCTTTGGCATATTGATTATTTTAAAGTAATTTTTAAGAAACAAAAAACACTGGTGAGCTCTAAAAATGGAGTAGAAGTTACCCTTTTGATAAGGGGAATCTTTATTTATGAGTGTCTCTAATACTGTACCAGGAAGAGGCGGATGACCAAATCTGTAGATACTCTTATCAGTGAAGAAGGCAAGGACTTATATCTGCATAACAACGTTATCCTTATTTCCTGTGCTTTCTCTGGTAACCACCCATAACTGACTCCCCACCCCCAACATCTTCTTTTGTCTTTAGATGAAGATAATATTTAAGGTGATGGCTTTAGCCATTTTAGGGAGTTCCTCCATTCTTCTGGGTCTTCCCTTGTATACCTCCCAGATGTTAGTGAAATTGTGTTTGTTGTTCTTATGTGACTCTGTCCTACATCATTTAATTATTAGAGCAACCAAAGAAGCTAGAAGAGAAATAAATGTTTTCTGCCCCTGCGAAGGCTGAGGTTGAGGTCACCCTACGAAGACAACTCAGTATGTGTGTAGGTGGGTGTGTGTGGAGAAAGAGCCGAATATTTGCATTTGAGTCACTTCTTGCCTTCAGCAAAAGATAATTACAGCTATTAATAATGATAGTAATATTAATAGTTTATATAAATATCTTTCTGCATTTCTCTCTTTCTAAATTGTATATTTATAGTGTTTTTCTGTTTTATGTCAGTTGGAATTGGCTGTACAGAATTTATAATCTAGCACAAGCATTTGAAAGGAAAATGATCATTTTTCTCTGGAAGTTTTGTTGCCTCCTTTTCCCAGGCTTCATGGAAAATACTAGAGGTAAAATTTGGGAAGCAATAGATGGAGTATGTTTTAGTTAAAACAGGGTACTTAATTCAGAAAAGGGGCTGGCATATGTTATTCCATTAAGTCTTCACAGCAGCCAGGTATAAGAGAGACATTTTGTCTGTGTTTCATAAACAGAAACATGGAATTCAAAGAGGTTAAGAAATCTACAGAAGCAAGATTCAAATTCAGAAGCTGTAGTCCCCAGCTAAACCTGGATGGGGCTCAAATGAGGTTAAACTAGTGAGGTGAGTGGAAATGAAGAGGAAAATGAAGGTTGGTTCCTAGCATTGCCAATTGATAATACTTATCGAAGTTTTACAAAAATGCAAAGTCCAATCGGGTAAGTAATTTCATCGGGCCAGTTATATATGTAATGTGACCGTTAGCAGCTAAGAGTTTATTATGAAGAATTTATTAATCCTGGACCAAAAATAATGTGTTTCTAGGGGTTTTTTTTCCCTAGCTTAATGAGTGTTCATGGTATTATGAATGCTTTTTTATGAAACTTTTTTGATTCTGTAGTGTTTCCATTTATGAAAGATGTATGCATAGCATAAATATTAAGTGGGGAAGTAATCTAAATATACATTTTTTTAAAAAAAATCCTGCTTTTCCATTCAATGGCAGTCTTTCTTTAAATTAGAAATGGATAAACTTAAAGATGCCCTCTTTTTCATGGGTCTGAATATAAAAAAACTAGGGCTTTATTAGAGAGAATGATAATTGTAGACTTTTAGTGAATCCCGGAGAATGAATATTATCAGCATTCTAGCTCAAATCAGCAGTCAGAATAGAGTATGGGAAAAGTGACCTTGAATACTGTATCTGCCCATCCTTACATGAAATATTTGTCAAACTTGACACATTTTGCAGAACTGTAAGGTTGTGCATATTGAATGGAAAATTTTGAGAATTCAAAGCAGATAAAAGTGCTTTTCAGATCTCAGTCTGTTTCTCCATTCCTCCCTGCCAGGCCTGTTCACTATCACCTGCTCTTTTTTTATTTTCTTGGTCTTCTTGACATTCTCTCTCTCTCTCTCCCTCCCTCCCTGTCTCCCCCTCTTCATCTCTCACTCTCTCCCTCCCTGCCTCCTGCCCTCCCTCCCTCTCTCACTTTCTCTCTATCCTCCTCTCCATCTCCCTTTCTTTCTCCATCACTATCAAGACATCACATTTTATAAGACCCTGTAATACGTCACAATTTCTCCACTTTCCTACTTTTAACTTCTTTTTTATTCTCTCTTGCTTTTTCCTGAATAGTATATAAACATAGATATTGAAGAAGAACTAAATTATAAGGCTATAAGAGCTACCCTAAAACAACAAGACAAAAGAAATTTATCACTCACCCACCGAGCTAAGCACACTGTAAATTAGGCATCCTGGTCAAAGGAACAGGAGAATTTGAAGCTAGTTATTTTCTAGAGGTCTTATAACCAAGAACCTAGAACACGTAATACCTTCCCTACTACTATTCACTGATGTGTTTCATGGTAGGAAAATCACAGACTAGCCTGGATATTAATCCCACTCTTTCAGGTCCTACATTATACCCTAACCTAATTTTCCTTCTAATAAGAACTCCAAGTTATCATCTCGGGGGGGGGGGGGGAAGGTAATCTAGATTTGTAAAGAATCCTATCTGTTCACTAAAGGTATTCCTGAACTTTTAGATGAATACTGGAAATAGAGAATCTACAGCAATACACTCTGAAATTATACTAAGAAGTCAAAATCCCTTAAGAAAATGCTGGGAGTTTCAAGCAAATATAATTTCCTTGCTGGCACTACAGGAATTATAGTACCTTTGGGAAAACCTGGAGGAAAGAATTTATCTGCTATGCTATATATTGAATCAATGGTGCTTCCAGTAGGGTAAATCCATTCGAACCAGCCAGGAGATCTGTTACACGAACCTAGTGGGAGCTTGATGTATTTGGTGAGTTAATGAATAAAACTGAAAAAAAGACTGAAAAGAAATACGTAGTTTGAGAAGTTGAATAAATGACACTTCGTAAAATGTTTGCAAGGTTTTTCCTGAGTGAGATATATTGTTTTAACTCTTTTGCAGTCTTGCTTCTTGATGATCTGACATGCTTATGGCCTTTGTGGTGAATGGATAGAAGCCACTCTGGCTTTACTCCATCTCAGGAGGCCAACCATACCACCCTGATAGTCCTCTCCACTCACTTGCTCTGAGCTTTCCAGTTCTTGTGATCCCCCACATTTGACTCATATTATCCATCAAATTTCAGTACTAACTGGTCTGTTGCCACAATTTAGGCATCAACGTTCCAATTTAAGGTATAATTCCCAGTATTTGCCCTCTGGTTACCAGAATCACACCACCATAAAGAGTAATGTTAACTTCCTCACTTCAGATTTTATAAAGGAATTGAAAAATTGGCCCAGCTCCTCTTGTAGGGAATCCAATCTGAGGAGGATCTAATTAGTTTATTCCTAAGCTAAAACATTCCCAGATCTCTCCATAAGTAAAAAATTGGGGACACATATCAAGATCAGCAATCAGTATTGAAAATTGCCAAGGGTAACATCCATAAAAATATGAAAGGAAAGATTTATTTCTACATTTGTATGATCTCTTGTCAACTCTAATGATGTTTTCCTCCTTTAAATTTTAGTCTGAATATAGCTTTTAGAACTACTGAACAGGTATAATTAAATGAATCAAGGTACTTAGTAAACATAAGGAATACTATTTGAAAACCTAAATTTGGAAATCTTAAAAATACAGAATATGCCATATTAAATAATATGAATTTTTATATTATGCATGCTTTTTATTTCCCTTGAATTGGCTATTGTTTGGGAAGAAAACACTGCTCATACCAGACCTTTCCATTTTCTATGTAACATTGATTTATGTTCATTTGACGTTTGTAACGAGGTCATTACATTAATTATATCTTCCTCACATTTTTTCTAAGTGAAATTTTACCTTCCACTATAGATTATATAAGTCAAAATGATTATTGTTTTATTTCTGTATTTCTTTTTTTAAAAGATTTTATTTATTTATTTATTTATTTATTTATTTGAGAGAGAGAGAGATAGTGAGAGAGAGAGCACAAGCAGGGGGGAGAAGGAGAAGCAGGCTCCCTGCTAAGCAGGGAGCCAGACACAGGGCTCGATCCCAGGACCCTGGGATCATGACTTGAGCCTAAGGCAGATGCTTCACAGACTGAGCCACCCAGGTGCCCCTATTTATATATTTCTGAACTCATTATAAATTATCTGTATAATACGTATAACTATGAAACACTTGCATTTACATAAAATAATTTTTTCCCACTTTTTCATTTATTCAATAGTTTTTTTACATAACAATAAAAATAGCTGCTAGTACTGAGTGCTTACTATTTGACAAGCACTATGGAAAGTAATTAATATGCATTGTTTTATTTAATCAGAAAATAATGTTATGGAAGCACATATGATATGTCTGTCTGAGAAAACAACTTAAATAACTTGCTCAAGGCCCACAGCTAATAAATGAAACTAAATACAGATCTGATTTCAAAGTTTATTTTCTTAATCATTGCACTATATGTCCTATGTGTGAAAAGCATTGAATTTAGATTTTTTTTTTAATTCAGGGATTTATTTTTTAGAATTGATTTGATTTAAGAAGATATACAGGTAAAGGAAAAGCTGTTGATAATAAAATGAGCATCTTTTTGTTTCTACCTATAATTAATGTGAATATTTGAAATTTGAGATAAATTTGAAAACCGAATGATCTAAGCATTCATTCCAAATGACATACAAACAAATCAGTGTTCAGCTCATAATTAAGAAAATTTGCGCAGTGGTAAAATGTTAACTTAGGAAACTAACTTGTCTCCCTGAGAATGGTTTTACCACATGATAGAGGCTTGCATTTCCAAGCATTTGAGATAAGCATTTTTCTCCCTCTATCCTGACAATGAAGTCCTAGCAGAGTTGTCAGGGAATCAGGTAAAATCAACAGACTGACAAGGGGCGGAGCAAATCAGCAGGAGGCAGAAGAAAATCAGGAAAGGGTAGCCCTGTTGCCAGGCAAATGAGGCCTGTGGCTTTGGGAGTCTACCTTTCTCTGCCATTACTCCAGGAATGGTTGGTGTAGGGTCAGAAGCAGGGGACCAAGGAAGTATGTTTTATAATCCCTTTGTATGCTTAAATTTGTCTCACTTCCCCTGCGGTAACTGGAATGTAAAAATGTAAAAAAAAAAAAAAATCTTATAAAATGATTCACTGGAAGACAGGTTGCTGGTATTATATTCAATATATTGATTGAAGAAAAGCCTAAATGTAGCTCTAAAAGGCCTTGTGAATTCAGATGCGGTATTTGAATAGAGTCAACCACACAAGTTTTCATTGCAGCAATGTCTTAATGCTGGCTTGCTTGTGATCATGCACGTGGGATAGGGGATCAGAGGGTGTAAAAGAGAACATCTAATTTGCATACTCCACTAAGAATCCTGATTCACTGGAGCAAGTGACCAGAGTGACATTTGCATGAAGATCCAATAAGCCTATTGAAAAAAACATGGCTTTAATGATCAGTTGACTGGGACTGATTTGCTTACCTCGTAGTAGTTTTCAGCTGGATCAGTGTTGTCCCCCAGGGGATGTTTGTCAATATCTGGAGACCATTTCGGTTGTTAGACTCACAGCACGCTACTAGCAGCTCTGGTAGAGGTAAGGGATGCTGCTAAACATTATACATTGCACAAGACTGCCCACCACCACAGCAAAAGGTTAGCCAGGCCAAAATGATAAGAAACCCTGCTCTAGAAAAATTCCAAAAAAGTTGAAAATAAAATTGAACAAAATAGGTTAAAACTTGTTCCCATTCTCCGTGGGGAGTACCTGAGTAGGCAGGGAGCATACTCTAAGATGGAAAGTAAAGGTACCTAGTTTTGTTCAAGATGGTCACTATCTTGTCAAGAGCAATGATGCTGACCCACAGAAGACGGACTGCTCTGTGAAAGGAGCAGGTGTGACCTTGAGGTGATCCTTTTGGAGACTCTTGATACCACCCTGCCTGTCTGTAACTGCAATGGACAAGGGAAGCAAGCAATCCTAGCCTTATAACCTGAGGGGTCCTAAGAGGGTGCAAAATATCTACCAATCTCAGAAAACATAATTTGAAGAAGGGAGAGGTGGTGACTGCCCATTTTGTCATTGTTTCCCTTGGGTGCAAAATGCCACTAGTAACTATTAAGAGACTGGCCCACTTTCTTTCTGGGTCAGCTCCCCTAGATGCCCACCTTCTCTTAGTTTCAACCCCACACAGCTCTGTTCTTTATCTAAGACTATATATGTATAGAGAGAGAGAGAGAAGTTTTGAGTATTTTTATTTATTTATTTCTTAAGTCATCTCTATACCCAACGTGGAGCTTGAACTCAAAACCCCAATATCAAGAATCGCATGCTCTACCAACTGAGCCAGCCAGGCACCCTCACACAGCTCTGTTCTTATCCCTAGCCCATCCTTTCACTTTTTTCCCTCCCTACAAACCTTTGTGTGTGTTTTTCTGTAGTAAGCAAGTTGCCCTACATGCTAAGTCTCTTTTAGCATATTTTACTCCTATCTTGGCTGAAATCGGGATCTATCCTGAAGGCATCCTCTCCACTGATGATCATTCTTGCATGCACTACATACTTCAGTGTTGGAGGTGGAATTCATCGTATCCTCTTCTTCATTCACAGTATGGTTTCCAGATAATCTGCCTTCTCCCTTATGCCAAAAGCACTATGCCAATGACATTCCTGCTCTCCACCTTTGCAATCCTATATCCCTCATCACATTGGCTGCCAGCCTCTAGTCGCCTGCTTTCATCCACTGATGTTATGAACTTGAGATCAGCTTCCTCCTAGCTAAGTCCCAGCCATCTTTCTCAGGGAATTCAAATAATATCTTACCATTTCAAGGACAAGGACACCTGTGACCGTTTGGAAACGAGTACTGGATTAGCACAGCTGCCCTACTTAAAAGTGCTGATAGTGAATGTAGAAGTCATTGATAGGAGGGAGCCAAAGTAGGAGTGACCAACAAGGGAATACGCCACACAGTTATGGGAGCCAAAAGATACAAGTACTTGCAAGGGACGTTCCAAAACCTGTATTCCCAAAAGGCATTTCCAGACGCCCACAAGAGGAGGAAATGTGGTTTCCATTGCTATCTCTATTTCTTTTGCCAGGTTGGTGATGTTGGGGGACATTTTATTTACATATACTTGGTTTCTCAGTAGCATTCCACGTGTTTTTAAGAGAGTCTACCATGGGTCAGGCATTATTTTATGTGCTTCAGAAATACTAACTCATTCATAGTAAATTACAATTTTATACAAGTCATTCTTTGAAATCCTTGGCTTCTTTTTTGTCATAATCTGATTAATAGTTACCTCTCTGGTTACTCTGATTCAGTCTCAATGTAGATTTATATCCTGCTTTATCCTAAAATGCTTTTCCAAGGTGTTACTTTCAGCCTTTTTCCTGTCTCTTTTCCAGCTCAGCCTGGATGATTTCATCCATTTCTGTATATTTAATTTTCAACCCACACCATTTCTTCATTCCAGGCCCAGATTTATAATTTTCTAGAAGAGGTCTCTACTTGTCTCTCAGGAATTTCACGCTGAACATGCCTGAAACTAAAATTGCGAGTCCTCCCCTTCATTCTCCAAATACACTTTTCCTGATTTGAAAGGTTGATGTAGTCTATTCCTTTGTCCAAGTCAAAAGCCCTGAGACCATTCTAACAAATCCTTCCTGATATCAGATATCCAACTGATTACTAAGATTTAATTAGTTTCTTTTTAATGTATTTCCTCTGAATGGTGTTATTTCTATTTAATATCTCCTTAATACATTTTGTTGCTTTTAATTTCTCTACCAATTACCTGAGTTCAGGCCACCATCACTGCTAGCATAAATTTCCATACCCTCCTAACTAGTCTCTCTCACAACAGTCTGCCCCTACTCCAATCCATCCTCCAGCCTGAACTAATTTAGTTTTCTAAAATGCAGATCTGATCATGTAATTCTCGGATTAAAACCCTCCAAAGGCTTCACATCAAAATAAAATTTAAAGTCCAAACTTCTTAGGATGGCACAGAAGGCTTTCAGAGTTGGCCTCTTGATTATTTATATACACTCCAGCCTCGTTAGTCATCACTGTCCCAGTGGTCTCTACTCCACCCTCACAGTGTGACAGAATTCCCCAACTACTTCTAGTCCTTCACTTTCTCCCAAGACTTGGCACGTGCTGCTCACTCAAACTTTAAACCTCTTCACCACCTTTCCCCATCCTCTTATCTGATTTTATTGCACTACACTGCACCACACACACCAGCACCACCTTCTGACCAGCTCGTAATTTTTTTTCAGATCATATATATGCAGAAGCATCCCTCCAACTCTTTTTTAAAAATATTTTATTTATTTATTTGACAGAGAGAATGACAGCCAGAGAGAGGGGGAACACAAGCAGGGGGAGTGGGAGGGGAAGAAGCAGGCTCCCAGTGGAGGAGCCTGATGCAGGGCTCGATCCCATAACACCCGGATCACGCCCTGAGCCGAAGGCAGACGCCCAACGACTGAGCCACCCAGGCGCGCCCCCCTTCCCCCGCCGCCCAACGACTGAGCCACCCAGGCACCCCCACCCCCGGACTCTTCTAAGCTTGGTTAAATGTCCCTTTAAGTACTTCCTTAAAGTACATGCATACCATGTACTACCCTTAAATATACTCTTGACATTTCCTGGTTATCATTTTTTATGTTCTCTAGACAATTAGAACTGTGCTTTCTCTGAATTCTAGAGTTTGGCTTGTTCTCGGAATATCATGAATGTTCAATAAAATATATGTTAAATGACTGCCTAATGTTGATGTCTGTATGTTCCCGAGAAAGAGGTTCAGCATGCAGTGACTGGAACTCTCTAACCAACTTCACGGCCATTCCTGGTAATGTGTTTCAGGATTCTGGTACAACTTGACTAGAATATCTAGTTCCCAGTGATGTTATAACTTTGTTTCTTGAGACTTTTCTGAAGAATTTCCAGGAGAAATCAGGAAGAGTAAACAAGGAATTGCTAGTTGTTTCAGCTTAGAAATCCTATTATCTCCTTTTGCCATAAATATAAGTTTACAACTTATTTCTACAGAATTTCCCCTATTGTTCCAAATTATCAAGATTACTTTGGTCATAGGTGCTTTAATTTATGTAAGATTTGCTCCTAGTTTTTTATCATTTTTAATTTGATAATGTTTTCCATAGCTTTGTGCATTATTGAACAGTTGTGTGTGCGGCAGGTATTCTGAAATAGGTCCTTTTAATATTACTTATAAGAATGGCAAAGCCAAATAAAGTCAAATTCAAGTTTTTGTGGCATAGAATTAAGACTACCGCCCTCAAGTTGATGTTATCTGATTAACACGGTTGGATACAATTGCCAAACCAGATTCACATGGGGTATCTATCAAATACCATGTTGAAATCAAACTTCTTATGTCTATGGCATTTCTCTGAGAGAGACGGAAAAACGATGTTAGTCTTGTGTTTCTTCTTTTTTTGGCGAATCAGTACACCTCTACTTATAAGTGATGTTGCAACTGTCATTTCTTTTCCTTCAACACATTGCATGATATTCTAGTCTCTCATGGATTTTCATAAGTGACATAAGAATCAGCTGTGATTATCACATCATGAGGAAGCAGTAAACTAATATTTTAAAGACAAATTTGGATGATTTCCAGAGATAAATTGATGGATGTATGTACACAGACTTTAGCGAAAATTTTTCAGTTTTACAAGTGGTACTAAGGACATGACAGCAAGAAGAAAAAAATGAAATTGAATATACATGATTAGATATTTTGAAGTGGTTCATATGTTTAAAATATTTAGGATGAACATTGGGAAAATTCAAGAGAAAATTCAACTCTCTCAATCCTCTGAAAACTATTTCCTAGGTACAAGGCTTTATTTTTATCTAAGAATGTGAGGATCAGAGTTTGAGGAGAGTAAAGTTTACTTGGAACAATACTCAGACACTTTTTCCTGATTTCCAAGGCGAAAATATGTATCCTTACACTCTATGTACTTACTCTGTGCTTCAGCCATGCCCTGGACGTATCTCTGGCATTGTGCTTCGTAACTGTATTACTGTTTTTGCATTTCTGTTTTGCCCATGAGACTGTGAGAATTAAAAAAAAAAAAAAAGACTGCTTGTTATTCATCCTCATATCTTTAGTGACTATCTTTATGCCTGGAACATATTGGTGCTCTACACATTTTTATTAAAATAATAAATGAATGAATTTACTGTGAAGTTGGAGACTTTTTTTTCCCTTGTTGCTATAGAGAGAAGTACAACAGAAGTCATAGGCTTAGGGAAAGAAAAAAAAAGTATGAAACAACTTTGGTAGTGCTGGGCAATCCATTAAAGATGATTAAAAGTATGATTATGTAGCAGCATGATTATATCCTTCTTTGTATTATTTTTTATTAAACTTATGTGTGTAAATCTTATATCCTAAAAAAGTATTATTAATTATTGCAATAATCTAACTGGTTTCCCTGCTCTGTGGCAGTTTACTCACATGAAAGCATATAGGACAATTGTGTTAAATGTAGGTCAAATAATTTTACTGCTCTGCTCAAGACCCTTCAATGGTTTCCTGATGATGAACGAGATTTGCCACATACCTGGCCCCTCTAACTTCTCTGACCTCATCCACTCTGGCTGTCCTTCCAGTTCACTCTGTTCCACCCTGCCGATGCCAGGTGCAGCCCTCCCTCAGGGCATTCGTTCTTGGAGTGTCCCTCTGTCTAGAAGGCTTCTCCTCTAGAAATCACAAGCCGTGTGCCCTCACCTCTCCCAGGTCTTTACTCAAATTCCACCTTTTCAGTGAGGACTTCTATACACCTTGTTTGAATCACATCCAGCCCCTGACATCCTTATCGACACACATGCACTTTCCTTACCCTCTTTCCTCTGCTTTTTCTTTTTTTTTTTTTTAAGATTTTATTTATTTATTCGACAGAGATAGAGACAGCCAGCGAGAGAGGGAACACAAGCAGGGGGAGTGGGAGAGGAAGAAGCAGGCTCCTAGCAGAGGAGCCTGATGTGGGGCTCGATCCCATAACGCCAGGATCACGCCCTGAGCCGAAGGCAGACGCTTAACCGCTGTGCCACCCAGGCGCCCCTCCTCTGCTTTTTCTGATCATTTATCACTACCTAACATACTATTTATTTTATTTATCTTTCTTATTTCTCATCATGAGGGAAGGGACTTCAGCTTTTTTTTCTTTTTATTCTTCACTGATTATAAATTCCAACACCTAAAGTAGTACCTGGAATTTAGTAGACATTCAAAAAAAATGTTGAATTGATGAAAAAATGAACACTTGATAGCAGATACATTTTGTTTTGATATACCATATTTTCTGATGACATTTTTATCTTTACATTAAAACATATCTTCAAAATAATGACATCCATATTTGGTACATAGAGGAAATTTATTTTGTCTGCACATACTAAATACCAAAATTAAAACTTCCAAGAGACTATCTTTGCAAGGCGGATAGGAATAAAATATTCAACACTGAATGAGGAATAAAACATTTTTTTAGACCCCACTAGTAATTAGCCTTTTGAAAGAAATGATTTTCTTTTTTGTAGTGCTAATCCTAAAAAGTGTCTCTGTCTAATACATACAGACATTTTCTTTATAAAACACATTTTTCCCGTGTAGATCACCAGGAAATGAAGGCCATTAATAAATATCTACCTTTAAAACTACTTCACAGAGTATAGTATGCACCAAAGGCCTTTACCAAAAGAGCCCAGCACTGTCAATTTTTGTTTTTAACTGATAAACAATATATCATGCTAAACACTAAAATGCAAGTCAATGTCAAGGCAATGATGGATGCCTTCAAAAATTTAATCTGTTCCCCATGACACTAAATGATTTTCCAGCTTATCATAGATTTCATGTGTGACATGAGAATCAGCTGTGACCACCGCATCATTAGATAAAGGGCCACAAACTGGCAGCTGACAAACCAATTTGGATGACTTCCAAAGACTCAGAAAAGAAACCCTGAACTCACACTGGCTCGGCCACCCTCCGGCCAGAAGGTAAAGACAGAAAGACTGTAATTGAGTAAAGCATGATGACACTTCCTAAAATAGTCCAAAACTTTTGTCTTGAAAAGGAATGGGTAACGGAAAGCATGTAGGTCATAAGGGTGGAAGTCAAGCAAGCTGTTTGCAGGTCTTCAAGTCTTTTTAAAGCTTGTTTTTTTATACCCTTTCGATAATGAAAACAAGATGTGCATTCCTTCCAAATACCTAATCTTACCCTGTGACCTCAACCTGGTCAGCAACCAAACCCTCTACCCTCAACCAAATAAATGCGGATCCATCCAGAACAAATACTCCTTTCACATTATCGTGCGGTTATTCGATGTCTGTGCAGCTGAGTATTAGTCATCAGTGGAGTAGCTTAACACTTGTCTTGCTCCTTCAGATAATGGCAACGTTAAAGTAATTTGTTCCAACACTTTGATAAGCCCCTTGGTTTAGCTTAACCCCTCAGATAGAATATTGCTCGGATCACATATAAAGTTAATATTGGTGCTATTTTCCAGGCCTAGAGATAACACGGGTCAGAAAAATGGAGCAACATATCAAGTGTTGCACTTAACTGCACTGAACATTTTTGTGTGTGGTCCATGACAGTGATTTTTATACTGTTGTATCATATCTAAGGATATCTCGTGGAGAATTTTATTTTCTTTCTTTAAACATTAAGCTATCATTTTTATCTAAGCTAATATTTTATTTCCTTTACATATATTTGTTACCTTTTTGTTGTGTTTTGTTTTCGAGAGTCTAAAGCTAATACTCTGGTGTCTACCTGAGTTTCAGAAATATTATAGAAACTGAAATTTGATGAGCCACCAGAAAATCATATTTCTATAGAGGAACACCTTCTAAATATAAAATCATTTTCAGTTAACAAAGTGTCATTTTTTGAGTAGTGGAAGGAGTATTTCTTTATTCTGTTTCTTAACATAACAGTTATGAGTAATCACCATCGTCATGTATCATCCATCTCCTGCTCTGCCCTGCTGCAATTCAGATTATGACCGGGACTCGATGTCATTTGGAATAAAATAAAATCCACAACCATGCTGAGGTGCCTGGAAAAAATATTCTCTCAGTTAAAAACACTATAAGAGAAAAAAGCCTGCGAGTTGGTGCTTTCAAGAAAAATGTACATATTACTTGGTGAATTCTTGGGTATATCTGAAGAAGGCAGCAATAGGCCAGAATGGGTGGACCTGTGCTCCTATTAGTTGATAGAGAATGAGGAAACATTTTTGGAGAAGTAAAATATTGATGGTAATATTTTGCTCTTCATTCAAGGAGCAACTCTCAGTAAAATCGCAGAAAGAAATAATAAAGATTCCTATGTATCTGGTTTTAATTTAACTTTCTTTACTGAGATCACATACATTCAAGGATCAAAGAGGGAACTCCACAAAATATTTTTGTTTGTGCTATCCAACTATGTATATAAACTGAAATTGATTTAAGTTTATTTATTATTATTATTATTTTAGTAATCTCTACACTCAACATGGGTCTTGAACTCACGACCCCGAGATCAAGAGTCATATGCTTTTCCAACTGAGCCAGTCTGGCACCCTGAAATTGATATTTTTTTTTTAAAGATTTTATTTATTTATTTGACGGAGATAGAGACAGCCAGCGAGAGAGGGAACACAGGCAGGGGGAGTGGGAGAGGAAGAAGCAGGCTCATAGCGGAGGAGCCTGACGTGGGGCTCGATCCCAGATCGCCGGGATCACGCCCTGAGCCGAAGGCAGACGCTTAACCGCTGTGCCACCCAGGCGCCCCTGAAATTGATGGTTTTTAAAAATATATAAAAGATGCCTCTGCTTCTCCTGCCATCCAACTCCCACATCTCAACATTATTGCCTGTGTCTATTGTTGCATCAGGTCCTTACCGCTATTATGATAACTAACAGTAAAACCAAAATTTTCTCTCTTGTTGAAACATCAATTCTTGTTATGTGCTCTAATTTTGTTGGTAAGAACATATGAATCTATATGCTCCCCCACATCTCCTGTTTTAACCGATTTACTTTTTTATTGGTTGTTTCTAACTCTCTTAATACAAATTTTGGCAAACAAGAACAGTGTAACACTTTCCAGATGGCTTTCTAAGCAGGTATTTTGGGGTATGTAAATATGAAGGTCATTCAGCTATAACAGATGGGTGACTTTTACATTGTTTATGAGGGTGAGTCCAGCTTATTTAAATTTTTCCTTCAGGAATTTAGAGCTCTTTTTAGAGCACAAAAGGAGACTTTAACACCCTTGGAAGACAGCTTTGGCTAGACCATCGTATTCATAGCAGTGATACTGAATAATTTCTAGGATTTATCTGTATTATTCATTTGAGAACAAGACATACTAGTTTTATGTCAATATTCACTTCCGTGAAATGATTATTTTGTAGCTTAGTTCTCTCAGAATTTTATCTGTAGTATTCATAAAAGCTGCTAGATAGTGATGTCCATTTCCTGACACTCCATGAAATCTGTAAATCATTTCTGACACCTCTTTACCCTCAAATTAATGCCTTTTTTCTTCATGTGGATTTAGATCAATAGCAACATAAAGAAAGCAGCTCTCCCTTCTGAATACTTTGTGTTTGTGATGCACAATTAACCTGTAAATTACGCCGAGATTTGAGAACCCAAGATATTTGCCAATTTTCCCCATCAGTAATAAAATCAGTCTTTTTTTCATGTATCGCTACAAACAAACCAGGCACTACAGCATTATTTTTCAATTTTGCAATGGGAAGAAAGAATTTGTCTTTTTTATTTGGGGTAGTACAATGACAATTTTAGGCATATTCTTTATTAGTGATTTTTATAGTTTTAATAACAATTGTATATGCAATAACAAAAATGTACTTAGCTGAGTCACAGTGTTTTTTCTCCATCCCTTTTTTTAAATTTTACTTAGTAAAGTGAAAGATAAAAATAATAAATAATATTGCAAAAGCTAATTGGGCATTGTTCTAGTTTCTGTTTATTGTTTTCTTGCTTTAAAAAGTAGGCTAACAATGAATTCTTGGATATGACGCCAAAAGCACAGGCGACATCAAAACGAATAGATCAAGTGGATCTCAACAAAATTAAAACATTTGTGCATCAAAGGACACTATGAGGAGCGTGAGAAGACAATCTATAAAATGAGGGAAAATATTTGCAAATCATATAACTGATAAGGGATGGCATTCAGAATATAGCAAGAACTCCTATAACTCAACAATAAAAAAGCCAAACAACCCAATTCCAAAATAGGCAAGGAATTTGAATAGACATTTCTCCAAGGAGCATATACAAACGGCCAATAAACACATGAAAAAATGCTGTGCAGCAATGTTAATCATTAGGGAAATGCAAATCGAAATCATAATGAGCTACCACTTCCCATCCGTTAGACTGGCTATACCTAATAAAGGGACAAACAAACAGAAGGAGAAAATAATAAGTGTTAGTGAGGATGTCAGAGAGAAATTGGAGAGCTCATGCATTCCTGATGGGAATGTAGAGTGGTGCAGCTATGGTGGAAAACAGTATGGTGGTTTCCCCCAAAATCAAACATAGAGTTGCTGTCCACTTCTGAGTGCATACCCAAGAGAATGAAATCAGATATTTATATACCAGTGTTCATAGCAGCATTATTCACAATAACCCAAAGGTGGAAACAACCCAAATGTCTGTCACCAGAGGAATGTGTTTTTTTTTTTTTAAAGTGGTATACACATACAATGGAACACTATTCAACCTTAAAAAGGAATCAAATTCTGACCCCTGCTACCAGGCGGATGAACATCAAAAAAACTACAAGTGAAATATGCCAAACACAAAAATCATGATTCCACTATGCTAGGTATTTAGAATAGATAAATTCACAGGAATAAAGTAGAAGAAAAGTTACCAGGGGCTGAAGGAAGGGAAGAACAGGGAATTATTATTTAATGGGTACAGACTTCTTGTTTAGGATAATGAAACAGTTCTAAAAATGGATAGCGGTAATTATTGCGCAACATCATGAGTGTATTTAACGTCACTAAATTGTACTCTTTAAAATGGTTAAAGTGGTAAACTTCATGTTATGTATATTTTATCACACTTTTTAAAAATAAGAGAATTTTGAAAAAAGTAGGCGGTAAATAGAGTACTTTCGGCTGCCTGCGTAAGACAGCTCTCTGTTTAGGAAGTGAGAGGGATTAGACTATCTCAGTTCGAGAAATTAGCCTTCTGTGTAAATCTATAGTTCCTGTGTTTTGTGTGTGTGTGATTTTTAATCCCTATTTGGTTTTGACCCTGGACTATTGCGCAGATTTTTCCTTTTGCCTTTTTGAAGCTCTGTACCGAGAACAATCTCTTGGCTTTAGCTTTTATCTTAGATGACAATCCTATTCTATAAGCTTGCTGATCTTGTGACATGCTCCCTAGTTTTTCACAATATACAGCCTGATGTTGATAAATCCAATGTTACCACCATATGACATGACCTAAATAGGACAGTGTTTGGCTTCATAGAATTTATGTTCATGTAAATGTCAGAAGAACAAAGTAAATATAGAAAGAAAGCCAAGGGCATAAACTTAGCTGCTCTTTATTCCATGGACTCATGTGATCTATATTAAAACTTGGAACTTAAATATTCCCATGAGCTTTTAATGAATGAGACTTCAACGCACCCATATATACTGAGGCTATTTCTCATTCCCACCCTTTTCCCTGAAATGATCTGCTTATATTTTTGTTTCTTACTTGAGACTCAATGGCAGAGACTATATCTTATTCATCTTTACATCTCCAATGCTTAGCCCACTGCTTAATAACTCTTGATCAACCTAACTATTTAATAATATAATAATATTTTATATTTTCCCAGTTTCATTCTTTCATGTGCATTATTTGTTTTAACCTTTGAAATAACCTTAAAAGTTAGGTATATTATTATTAATTTACAAATAAGAAAACTGGAGGTTGGATAGTTTCTTTCTTTTTTTTATTATTAAGTTCAATTAGCCAACATATAGCACATTATCAGTTTTTGATGTAGTATTCAACGATTCATTTGTTGCATATAACACCCAGTGCTCATCTGATCAGGTGCCCTCCTTAATGCCCATCACCCACTTACCCTATCCCCCCAACCCCCTCCCTCCTGCAACCCTCAATTTTTTTCTTGAAGATAAAACAGCCTCTCAATGGTTAGAACCAAAATCTCACCAGGGTCTCTTGATTCATAAGTTGATGTATATTCAATGACATTGCAGTTGCCTCCATGAATATCATTCAAATAACTTTGTTAGGGGAGAATAGTTCATTCACACTCTTCCTGTCTCTTTCCACATTGAGAAAACTGAATTCATTCGGTCCCAAAGGAAAGAGTGAAATTCACATGATTGGTCAATCTGAGAAAACCAAATTGAGCAGCTTAAATGAACTGCTTAAATCAACTCAGCCTTTTTTCCTTTGGGAGACAGGTGTCTGTTGATAGCACAGATTTTCCTCAATACTTCGAACCCATAAGTCTTATCCAGAACCAGGTGCTTAGGTCTGTTCAAATTTGGGATTTAGTTAGCGAGCTCATTCAGCCCTTACGCTGAATATATTCTCCAACTTGTAGTAAAGTCATAAATACAGTAATAAAGATTATTCTTTCTTCATAATTAAATGTCCCGCAAAAATCCCAACAACCTTCCTGGAATAATTCAAGCCATTTAAAGTGTAGAGGAGAGAGTGTAAGTTGTGTGAGAGCATCGGTCAAGAGCATCGTTAGTTCACTGAGCCTCAATGATAGCACCTAGAAGTAATTACTGCCTAAAAGACTTCTAATATCCACATAAAAACAAGTTTTGATTTTCATCTTATCATTGGTTGCAGAATAGAATTCAAGCATGAGTAGCACTTCATCACTGGCATAGATATTAAGTGGATTCTCAAAATATTGTTACCTAAATATGCCCTTTATTTGTTCTAATAGAACTGAGAGATACAAGGCAACTTCCCACTGAAGTTTAGTATTTGGGTATTAAGGTAAAAGAGAAGGCAGTACAATGGATTCCAGGTGCCTAAAAATAATTATAGCAGATCTTAAAAGTTTATCATATCTAATGCAACCATTTCTTACTTTTTAAATGAAAATGGGCTTCTGACATATTTTTATATGAAACCACCTAAATAATGTCTAGTATAGCTTTTCTTTTCTGTAGGAAGTTACAACACATTCCCTGAACAACTTTATGATCAAATCCTTTTTTCATCTGACCTCAACATTATTTCATAGAATCCCTTCTTTTCTTATGAAGCCTATTCTACAGTATGCTAGTATAGCATATGAATAAACCAAGTTCATTTTAAAAATAAAATTTAGGCACTAAATCGGTTATAAAATATTACTGGTTGAAATTTTACCTGTTTTCTTTTTTTTTTTTTAAGATTTTATTTATTTATTCAA
The DNA here is from genome assembly GCF_023065955.2 of Ursus arctos. Lineage (NCBI taxonomy): Eukaryota > Metazoa > Chordata > Mammalia > Carnivora > Ursidae > Ursus > Ursus arctos. Next base: position 70,662,506 of record NW_026623111.1, on the reverse strand, counting down.
CAGAGATAGAGACAGCCAGCGAGAGGGGGAACACAAGCAGGGGGAGTGGGAGAGGAAGAAGCAGGCTCCTAGCGGAGGAGCCTGATGTGGGGCTCGATCCCAGAACTCCGGGATCACGCCCTGAGCCAAAGGCAGACGCTTAACTGCTGTGCCACCCAGGCGCCCCTGAAATTTTACCTGTTTTCTGATAAGAATATAAAAACAAACATATTTCTCTTTTAACGAAGCGCTGTCTTAGAGGGGTGCGAGGAGGTCAGTTGAGCCGCTGAAAACATGAAAATTTTTATCTAAGGAGAGTAAGCATTATGTAAAAAGACTATTAGATATTTGATCAAATTAAATTTAAAAAGCGTTGGGCAGATGTTTGCCCTACCACCCAGAGAGTCAGGGCTTTTAAGTTCAGACTGTTAGTACACAAAATAAAGGGACTACATTTTTGGCTGAAGTTTAAACTGTGCTGTGAATAAATCTGTGGCACTACTTTGAATATGTAAGCAAGTAACTTAATAAGTTAGAGGGAATAGAGGAGATGCAATGTGCAAGTTAATGCCCATCTTCACCACGATAGTCTCAGGAAAATTATTAATGTGAACTCAAGCTTATTGTGCATTATATAAGGAACAGAAAAATCTTATAGATGATGGAAACACATGTATTACTTTATTCTGAAAAATAGAAATTAAGATGCAGAAGAGAATAGAAACAGAATCAATGAAGGAAATTTAACATAAAATGTTAAATGATCGAATAGTTTTTAAGGAAGAGAAATAGCATAAATACTGTGATATGCTTAACAAATTTGCTTATAACTAAAAAGCTTTATTTGTGTACTCTGATATTGTGTGTATATAAATAAATGCTCAGTGTGGAGAACCATCTGGTTTAGTAATGCATTTATACATCTATTATATGCACATATGATATGCATAGCAATTTAAATGGTTACAAATCTTCAAATGTGTGCAATGCATGTTTGTATGTATGCAAGTTCTACACAAAGCTAAGCAAGAGTGTTAAAAGCAAGTTAATTCTAGGAATATGCTGGAGAAACTATTATAGAACGGATGAATGAATGCCAGTTTACAAAATTTAAGGGATTGCTTATTGCCTGAGAAAAATCTAGCATTTTAAAATCAGAACCTAAAAAAAAAAAGATGCTTCTGTATCAGAACGGAGTATTTGTCTTTAAGGGTAAGCATATATTCTTTGGAACCACAAGAATAAGAGTGTAGGTAACAATTCATATACAACCTGACCACCATTTGCTTTCCAAACCCCTCCTTCAATTCAAATCAATTTGCTGCATTTGATTTTTTTTATCAGTTTGGATGAATGTACAATGCATTTATAATTGCATTGGCAATGTAATGGGTTGGAGGAATTCTGATAATGGAAAAGTTATGCTATCTAAAGGAGACAGTAAAATTAAATGTTCATAATGAGAACTGGGTTTTACTTGTACCATTTTGTACCCTGCTGCAAACTTGCATCAAGTCCCTTTGAGCTACACATGCAACTCCTATTACCACTAATTGCAGTCTCACTACACAGGCACATCAAAAGAAAAGACACAGACCTCCTTTGTGCTGTGGGTTTTGTAATCCTTTTCATATTATATAATGAGATCCAATTGTACTTTCACATTTTAGTTACTGAATGTTCTTATTCCAATATTTACCCATTTCTAGTTTTCCTTCTTCATTCTTTGAAATTTTTGGGAATGTTCAGATAGGTGTATTAAAATGAAAATATCAAATTATATTTTGGGGGGATATTATTCTTGATTCTAAAATAAAAAGAAAAGGGCACCTGGGTGGCTCAGTCTGCCTTCGGCTCAGGTCATGATCCCAGGGTCCCAGGATTGAGCCCCACATTAAGCCCCACAACAGGCTCCCTACTCAGCGGGGAGTCTGATTCTCCCTCTCCCTCTGCTCCTGCCCCCAGATTGTGCTCTCTGTTTCAAATAAATAAATAAAACCTTTAAAAAAATAAAAGGAAAAGGAAAAAAAAATCTCATGAGGGTGTATATCTTTTTATCTTTAGGATTAGTTTAGTTAAAAATACAATCTGGAACTTGAGATCTACGTAGGAATTTACTTAATAACATAATAATATTCAGAAATTAGTTCAAGAGGTATAGTCATATGGATGTAACCTTTTCTAGTTCAAAACACAATAGTTATTTTAAATAAGTAGTATGATGGTTCATGTGCAGAGAGGACAAAGGTGCCTGGTTTCTGTTGTGGGCTCTGCCCTTCACTTCTGAAAACCCTCAGGCTTTTAGACATAAATAATGTCTATCCTCTACCAGACTTTCAAGACTGAGGAGATGCCTGATGTAAAGGGGAGGTAGAGGTACATGCCATCCCCGCCCTGCTCTTCTGCTGTAACCCCTACCGGAGATGACATCACTACCCATTCTACTGCACAGGCCAGATACCTGGAGCCAACCCTTCCATCCTCATCCTCTCTGCCCCTTATTTCCCTTCTACCACAGGCTCTACATAGTTCTCTCTTCTAAGGAGCTCATGATTTCAACGACTTTTCTTCTCATTACCATCATTAAAGGTCATCCAACTCTTTGACCTAATTTCTAGATTATTGCAGAGACTCCAAACTGGGATCTCTGCATCCACTCTGTCTCTTTTCTCTTTTTCTCATCCCATGCAAACATCATTATACTTCCTTTTTGGTTAAAATACTTCATTGGCTCTTCATTGCTCTTCAAAGTCAAAATTGCTGCAAGGCTCTTGGCCCAAAATGCTGCACTTAAGTTGTCCTCTTGGCCTTCTTTCCTGTCATATCTGGCATGTCTTGTCCTACCACAGGCCTTTGCATACTCTACCTACCTCTACTTGAAACTCCCTGCTGCTCCCTGCCCCACCACACACACACACACACACACACTCTCTCTCTATTCCTTTAGAACCTCATTCATTCTTCAGATTTGTAATTCAAGTATAACTTCTCCAATATTTCTGATTTCTCCCTGTCAGGTAAAATATATTCTCCTAATACTCTACTTCTCCTCAGGAGCCTTTCTTTCTTCTTCTCTTCTTTTAGCAAGCATTTAATGGATAACTACATTTTAAAAGAGGCAGGCATGATTCCAGGCACTGGGGAACAACAGTCAATTAGATAAGATCCCCACTATCAGGAGCTTCTGTTCTAGTGGGGTATATGCAATAAATAAACACAGTCAACAAACAAATAAGTGCTATGAGGAAATTCTAACAGGGTAGTGTTCTAGAGACTGTCAGGGGGAGGAGCCCACACCATTAGTGGAGATGGGGAGTGTTCTCTAGGGAGATATTTTGTAGAGACTTGAATGATGTCAGTTACATTTCCTTGTTTGATTACTAGATAAATTTCTGTTTCTCCTACTCAGCTATAAACCCCACAATACCAGTGACTTGGGCAATTTTTCTCAGAAATTCTTTATCTGAGAGGGTCCTCTAGAAATCTTTTGAATAAATAAATGACTAGAAATACTACAAATTTTAGTTGAAACCTATCTGGATTCGAATCTTGGTTTTCATCTTCAACTTGGACAAATTATTAAAACTCCTAACCTTCAATTTTCTCATCTACTGATGAGGATAATAACACCTGCATACTGATTAAATTCTTAACACTTATCTCAGTCATCAGCTTGTGATTTTGACGATTGTCAATCCAGAGATGTAGATCCTTCATGTAGTGTTTCTCCTCTCATGTCTAAATCAAGACTATGATTATTAAAAATTTAATAAAAGCCTCTGGCATTTAATTTTCTCATTTGTTAATTAAGATAATGATACCTGTGTCTTATGGTTATTTTGAGAAATAAAAGAGGCATTAACTTATTAAAGACCTTAGTTCAGTTTCTGGAGTGTTACATATTTAATTTAAGTTAATTTTATTGTAAGAATTTTCAGAGTCCATAAAAAGAAAGACACTATACAAGTTCACAAAACTATTATCAGGCAACAGTTTTTAAAAATGATTTTGCCGTGAAAAGAAGGAATTGATATAGATTCTTATTATGTGTGTGTGCATATGTAAGTATGAGTGTGTGTGTACACTATACACATATACGTTTGTGTGCTTTCCAAGACAATATTATACATAACTAACACTTAAATATTGTTTACAAAATACTTGTGTGAATATTCTGTCTGTTAGATTCTCAGTAACAAACCCGTGAGGCAGGTCTTACAGGTCGTAAGGCACTCCTCATGGTTGAGAGTGCTAACCAGCAGTGGCCAAGTCTTAGGTTACATGCCTTATCCTGTTACTAACAGTGAGCAGTGCCCTGATTTGTCAGTAGGGGTTGATACAGAGGGCTCCAACTCTCAGTTGCTAGAGAGGCAGAGGGAGAGAAAGGTAACCTCATTGCTATTTCCAGAGTATGGCACTGGTGACACAATCAGTTGGTGATTGAAGATAGATTATTTCACTCTCACATTCTCTTAGTATTTTACAGTTCATTGCCTAAGCCTGCTTGGAACTCTACATTTATTTAATCCTTCCAGCAGAGAACAATCACCGTGAGTTCTCCCACTGACATGCTTTTATTTGCTGAAAGTTCATTCTTTGCAGGTTGAGCATATAAAAATTTAAAGACAGTATTAAAACCAATATAAATCACTCCCCCCTCCCATAGAAAAATAAAGTACCCCACCTTTAGAATGGTTGAAAAGTGTTTCCAGGAAATATATTCTACCTAGTATGTAAACACTTCAAAAAATAAAAATAAAATCAAGAAAAGAGCTAGCCTTGCATTTTCACAGATCAAAATGTTCATTCAAGTAGTATTTGTAAAAAATAAATAAATAAATGAGTATCTGTGATCTGAATTATGCTATATTTATCATGTTCTCCTCAGATCTGAAAAAAGAGGCTGCGATATGAGTAAAATCATTCAATTGACCTGACTTTGAGTTTCTCTGATAATGTCAATAAGGCTCAATTAATCTCTAGTTTCAAGCATTTGTAAATATTTCCATTTAATACTGAATGCTTATACTTCTGAAAAAATCATTTAGACAATGGAGAACAAATTGTATTTGTAGATGGGAGGAATTGGGCTAATGTATTTTTCTACTTATTCTCTAGTATTCAAGGATTCTATGATACCTGGTCATATGATTAAAATTTGCAAATGTTTTATGTTTGTGACATCTCAATTTAGATAAAAGATTAGAAATGATGATAATACTGTATTATTTTCTACAAGTTGACATAAGAGAGGAACTTTGGACAATTGATTTTTCTTCTGTCCAGGCTGAAATTCTAAAATGCCATGATGAGAATATGACAAAGGTGAAAGGATTTTGTAGATGTAATTAAGGTCCCAAATTAGTTGATTTTGAGTTAATCAGAAGGGTGATTATCCTAAGCAAGCATGACTTAATCAGACAACAGCCTTAAAGAAAAATTATCCTGAGAGCCTTGAGGAAATAAATTGCCATGTTATGGAAGGGCCCGCAGGCAGCCTTTAGGAGACGAGAGGGGACACCAACTGAAAAGAACAAAAGCACCTCAGTCCCACAACTGCAAGGAACTGAATTCTGCCTACAGCCTCCTGAGCTTGGAAGAAGACCCTGAGGACCGGCAAAGAATGTTGCCCACTCATACCTCGTCTGTCACCTTGTGACACCCACAGCAAAGGACCCAGCTAAGCCATGCTTGGACTCTGACCCACAGAAACTGTGAGAAAAAATATATATGTTTTTTAAATCTACTAAAAAACCCAAACCCCAGAACAACAAAACAACAGCAAAAAAACTAATCAATGAACCGTGGCTCCCTTATTAGTTACACCCATGTTAAAATCCTGGATTTAATGGATTTAATTATCAGGTATTTATGAAGTGGCCACTGTTTCAGGCAGTGTGCTAGGCACTGAAGACCACATTTCGGAGTGTAAATGAACCTATTAAATTAAGCAATGAGCAATTGTTTTCTAATTCAGACAAACACGGTATAAGCATAGCACTGTGACATAATAAGAGAGATCTATATTTGATCTCTGCCCCCAGTTTTGTAATTTCCTGCATGATAGGGGTGCTAGGAACCTCTTTTGTTTTAATATTTGGTCTTTGGCCCTGATTCAATTCCTGACACAGAGCTCCTAAATCCCTTGGTATTTCCTGAATAATAGGATCTTTTACTCTAATGAGGTGACTCTTGGTGGGCTCCTGGATGGGGGCTGGTCACGGGAAGGACCAAGCCATAATTAGAAGTTTGTAATTTTCAACCTCGCTCCCCCACACCCACCAATCTTTTGAGAAAGGTAGAGAAGCGGGAGATTGAGTTAATAATCCATCATGCCTACATGATGAAGTCTCCATAAAAATCCCTAAATGACAGGATCCAGAGAGCTTCCAGGTTGGTGAACACATCCATGTACTGGGATGCATTCTGCATTCCAGCTTCACGGGAACAGAGGCTCTTGTGGTTGGCACCCTTCTGGACCTCACCCAACATACCTCTTCACCTGGCTATTCATCTATCCTTTATAACAACTCATTTAAACACAAGTAAGTGTTGCCCTGAGTTTCTGAATCATTTTGTAAGCAAATTGTCAAAGAGGAGGGGGTCTGGGGAACACATGATTTGTAGTCAGGTTGGACAGATGTGTGGGTAAACTGAGGACCCACTACTGGGAATTGTTTGCAGTAGGGGGCAGTTTTGTGGGCCTGAGCCCTTAATACGTGGGGTCTGTGCAAACTCTAGGTAGTGTCAGGATGAATTAAATTGTAGAATACCCAGTCTGTGTTTACAGAGAGTTGGGGAATTTTTTGATGTGGAATACACACATGTGGTGTCAAAAGTGCTGTGAGTAGAAAGATATTTTCCCTTTAATTCGCCTCTCCCTAATCTCTGCTTTTACACACCAACCTCATACCCAGCACATCTGAATTTTCTGCCCTGGAATGGTGAATGCCAACTTCTGAAGGTCTCTTACTCTGACTCAATTACATTGCATAGGGAATATTTTTATCAAAGGGCAGAGCTTGTGTCCTGGATTACAACACAGACTTTTTTACTACCTCTTTATATTTTAACCAAACCTTAAAGTTCTACATGCTACGAATTCCTCATGTTTAGACCTAAGATACTTGTTTTTACCCTAATTCAAGCTATCTCTCTGACTTAAAACTTGCTTCTTCAAACTAATGGCCCCAGACTTCCCCATAAAGTCCAATTGTTCTCCCTAAACAGCAAATCTTACTAGCTGAATCCCTCTGAAGCCAACTTGCCAGTCCTGGGGCCTCCTTGTTAAACCTGTCCTATTGCTTCTTATCCTGCATCATGGTTGAAGGCTATTGATATCATCCATTCATTCCTCAGTCCTCAGCTCTTGTCATTAGATATTGCTCTCAACATCTCTAGGAGATGGAAACCAGATTTATCTTAGTAATATCAGATATTCTGGTTCTGAAACTAATTTTGAAACAAGTTTTGATTCCAGTATAGTTAACATACAGTGTTATATTAGTTTCAGGTGTAAATTATAGTGACAATACACCACCCAGTGCTCATCACCACATATGCCCTCCTTAATCCCCATCACCTATTTCACCCATCCCCTAACCCACCTCCCTTCTGGTCACCACCAGTTTGTTCTATAGAGTTAAGAGTCTGTTTTTTGGTTTCTCTCTCTCTTTCCCCTTTGCTCCTTTGTTTCTTAATTTCCACATACTAGTGAGATCATATGGTATTTGTCTTTCTCTGACTAACTTATTTTGTTTAGCACTATTGAGCTTTAACTATATTGTTGCAAATGACAAGGTTTCATTCTTTTTATGGCTGAATAATATTGCATTATATAATGCATATATATATATATATATATATATATACATATTGAAATATATATGTATATATACACACCACATCTTCCTTATCCATTCATCTATTGATGGACACTTGGGCTGCTTCCATAGTTCGGCTATTATAAATAATGCTGCTATAATCCTAGGGGTGCGTATATCCCTTTGATTTAGTGTTTTTGTATATTTGGGGTAAATACCCAGTAGTGTGATTAGCGGATCATAAGGTAGTTCTATTTTTAATTTTTTGAGGAACTGTCTTCTATAGTGGCTGCACCAGTTTACATTTTCACCAACAGCACAAAAGGGTTCCTTGTTCTCCACATCCTCCACAACAAACTGTTTATGTTCTTGATATACACTATTCTGACAGGTGCGAGATGACATCGTACTGTGGTTTTGATTTGCATTTCCCTGATAAGTGATGTCGAGCATCTTTCAACGTGTCTGTAGGCCATCTGTATGTCTTTTTTGGAGAAATCTCTGTTCATGTTTTCTGCCCATTTTTTTAATTGGATTATTTGTTTTTGGGGCATTGAGTTTTCTCACTTCTTTAGATATTTTGGATATACTACCCTTTATTGGATATGTCATTTGCAAATATCTTCTGCCATTCAGTAGTTTTCCATTTAGTTTTGTTATTTCCGTCACTGTGCAGAAACTTTTTACTTTGATGTAGTTCCAATAGTTCATTTCTGCTTCTATTTCCCTTGCATGAGGAGACATATCTAGAAAAATATTGCTACCATTGATGTCAAAGAGGTTACTACCTGACTTCTTTTTTGGGATTTTTATGGTTCCAGGTCTCGCATTTAGATCTTTAATCTTTTTTGAATTTATTTTTTGTGTATGGTGAAAGAAAGGGTCCAATTTCATTCTTTTGCATGTTGCTGTCCAGGTTTTCCAGCACCATTTATGAAGAAACTGTCTTTTCCCCATGTATATACATTCCTCCTTTGTTGAAGATTAATTGACCATATAGTGTGGGTTTGTTTCTGGGTTTTCTATTCTATTCCATTGATCTACGTGTCTTTTTTGTGCTGGTACCATACTGTTTTAATTACTTCTGCTTTGTAATATAACTTGAAGTCTGGAACTATTATGCCTCCAGTTTTGTTTTTATTTTTCAGGATTGCTTTGGCTATTAAATGTCTTTTGTGGTTCCCTACAAATTTTAAGATGGTTCTACTTCTGTGAAAAATGTTATTGGTATTTTGATAGAGATTAAATGTGTAGATTAAATGTGTATCAAATTGCTTTTGACAGTATAGACATTTAAATAATATTTGTTCTTCCAACCAATGAACATGGAATGTCTTTCTATTTCCTTGCATCACCTTGAGTTTCTTTCATCAGTGTTTTATATTTTGCGGAGTACAGGCTTTTCACATCTTTGGTTAAATTTATTCCTCGATATTTTGTTATTTCCCTTTTGCAGGGTTCAGGTTTTGTCTGTTTCTCTTTTTCTAGCTCCTTTACTTGTAAGGTTAAGTTGTTTATTTGGATTTTGAAATATTAACCAAAGTTGTGCTTTAATTTTCTTCCTCTGTTCTCCCTTTCTTCCTTTCATTCTTACCCACTCCAAATATGGAGATTGTTGCACGTCTTTGCCTTAGAGTGCATTTGAGTCAGGCTAGGGGGAAAAAAGACATTTACTTCTCCTTTTAACATTTATTCTCCACTGAAAACTTTAGCTCAGGTTAGAATTCCTGAGCTTAGTGGTAGAAAGTGAAAAGTCTTTGTCTAAACCAGGAAGATACTTTCCAGGGCTGAAATAAGAGAAGGGCAAAGACTGTAAGTCCTGGAAGCGGAGCAGATGGGTCTTGCTGCCCTGAAATGCCACCAGGAAATTGTCAAGCTCCCAGTGAGAAATGTGGGCAAAGGCATTTTGCAGATGGGACCAAATATAGCCTCACAAACTGCCTGCATGCTAAGATCAGCCTAGAGGCACAACACACAAAGTTGCCTTTCACAAAACCTTTGACCAAGCTTTTTCACCTATCCTGAAAGCCCTTCCCTGCATTTGACTGCCCGTATCTTACTCTTCTTTACGTCCCTCCAAACCCACTAAGCCTTTCTCTTAACCTCATGCCCTTGTCCATGATCACTCTATTGAATATTCCCCAATTTTATCCGTGTCACTCACTCAGCACTTAATCCTACTGCTTTCTAGCCTGCTGTCCATTGCCTTGTATTCTTTAACTTTCATCCATTCATTTATTAATCTGAATTAAATTACAAATTCTTTGAGTTAAGGACAAGTTCTTAAATTCTTACTTTCTTATAGTAGTATCCACAAAAATTTATAGAAATGATATATAGTGAAAAAATGTCGAAGATGTCTTAAGAAGAAAAATTACACTATTCTAGCTACTAAATCAATCTTGAAATACCTATAATATAGAATTTTATGGTTAAAATACAATCACATTAGGGATTCATACATATAAATACAATATTAGAGAATTTTATCTAGAGGTACAGGGTGGAGCACAGGGGATTTTTAAGGCAGTGAAAGTGTTCTGTATGACACTGTAATGGAAAATATATGACAGTATGCATTTGTCAAAATCTATAGAATTGTACAACACAGAGAAAGCATTAATGTAAACCACGAACCTTAATTAGCAATTGTATCAACATAGGTTCATCAATTGTAACAAACATAACACTAACGGGAGAGGTTAATAATGGGAGAACTGTAGGTGTGTATGTGTGTGTGCCTGGGTGTATAGGGGGTAGAGTGTATGGGAACTCTCTACACTTTTTGCTCAATTTTTCTGTAAACTTTAAACTGTTCTAAAAGTAAAGTGTATTATAAAAAATAAAAAGTACAATATTATGGAATTGCTCTTCTCTAGAAGTATGTCATTCCAAGAATATATAAAATCCCACAAATATTTTTTAAAGTAGCATAATTTGAAAATTTCATATCTTGATTTTTTCCCCCTTTTTTTGATACCCCCTTCTGTATATACTGAAATGGGTCTTTTATTACTAAAACGAGATAGCAGCAGTTGTTCGCTCATGCCTAGCCAGATGCGTACTACAGCCGGATCATCATATCTTATTTCTACTTAGAAATCATGCCTATTACCTGCTAATTGCCATGTATTGATTTACTTAAGCAACCATGGTTGCTGTATGAGAAAGATAACACTTGGCTCTAGGGGGCCTGGAAATTCTTTACACTGTCAATGACCTTGACTGAAAGGGTAATTAATCTGAACCTCCGGATGGAATTAAGAGACTTAGATCTTTCATTCTTTATGAAAAGCTTCATCTTTAGTGATGTGAGCACACAGTTCTATTTACTGAGGAAACATCTTATATTAACTTATCTCCTTATCTTTTATGATCAGCTACCAGAATTGCAGGTTTTCCACATCCCAGGAAGAGAAGGGGAGACAAAAAGGACTTAGTATACTGCAAGGAATTTGCTTTTCTATGGGTCTGTGTACAGTCATCCATTGAGTAGCCCCATGGCAATGGCCAAGCCACTTTCTTTTCCTGCCTAGCTTCTTCACAGTGAAATTTTGCACAGTGAATTAATAAAAGTTTGCACCTGTATGAGATTAAAATGCAATAATAAATCTAAACATCTTTAAACTATGTTACAAATCCAGGGTGGGTTTTTTGTTTGTTTGTTTTTGCTGGTACAGAGCCACCTGGGAGTCAAAATATAGATTATAGATACAATCCCTCACTTTTTATTCTTCATTTGTTTCTTGGCTTTTATGCAAGAGACAACATATAAGAGAGGTCAGGCACTGTGACATAAATGTGAAAAAAAATTCCAAAGTAACAAAAATCAAATAACATTTCTAAATTAAAAAAAAAAAGGTAGAAATGTTTTGAGATAATGTGTTCTTTAATGTGTTCTACTGATTGCATGTTATTGATACCAAATAGGAAAATGCAAAAAAAAATATTTTTAAAAATGAATATTTTATATATGCCTTTGGTTTGAATAATACCTGTAAATCACCAAATCACATTTGTTTTCAATATAGAATTATTGATTGCAATTGATTCAAACCAGACAAAGAAAGTATAGGGAATATCACGATGTGTTACCCAGCAGGAAACTTCTTAACTTCCAGATTCTCGCAGGAAATCGGTTTTAGTCAAACTCAAGTGCATTTCTAGTCATTTTCTTCACTGATCAGCAAAGCACCAAGCTAATTGGGGATTCCGTGGCTTTAAGAATTCTGAAATAAGCCATCTTCCTCCCTATTGAGTATTTTACTTTGTGGAACTGACACTTCACTTTCTTTATCAAGTGCCACTTCTAGAACTGCTCTCGTTTCTCTTCCTCTTTTTTGATTTTATTTCCCTCAGAGGTTCCACAAGGGTGCATCTTTGCCTGTGTGTATGTGTCCGTATCATTTTTCTCTTCAATAAAATAAATAGCTACCAGTGGATAGTAGGGCTAATTTACTACGGAATAGCGTAACATATTCTGCGCCTGTAGGAACACACCGACGTTGATGTTGAATTGCCTGGCTGAACACTGAGCAACAAATAGAGAATAAGGTGGTGGGGAATGGGAGAGGAAGCAGTAGGCTACCGCTAGTCACAGCAGGTTTTAAATGAAGCACATTGTTAGCAGGCTAGAACGAAGGGTCCCTTTGAATGTGGCATACATGAGCTAACGACTGCGGAGCATCGGCGAGCCGTGCCTTTTCCATCTGTGGTTCCTGTAAGTGAGCCGAGCGATGCAGAAAGGGAGGGGTGGGTGGAGCTGGAGGAGGGGGCAACCACATGACAAAAGAGTAAGGACGCAACACGTTAGGCAGCCCTCAAAGGAGGCCTCTGCTCCCAGTCTCAGTCCCTTAGGTTCCGGCGTGCAGAGCTTTGATTAGCTTCCTCCGCAGAGAGGGCTAGCAGAAAGCGCAAAGAAGCTTCTCTGTCTGTGCAGAGAAGCGCAAATAGTGTAAGCAGAGTCCTGCCGCTCCCCAAAACCTGGAGTTCTTCTATCATTCCAAGAGAGTGATGACCAAACGTATTTGCTTGACCATACCATGTAAAGGGGTATAATCACTAATACTAACAGAATTTTTAAATGAATTTGAGAATCACAAATTCAGTTGAATCCCTGGTTGACACATACCTTGGGTGGGTCTGATAAGAGGATAAGAGAAAATCCCTTAGAATGAACGAAGAGATGACTTAGGCCAAGATGAAGAGCCCAGAATATGCGAGCAGGCAACTGCTACTAAATGGTTTTTGTACCCACAACATAGTTATATAACATGTAAAAATTGTAGAGGTCTTTTAAAATGTGAAAAATAAGATGGTCTTTCCCACAGTCTTTCTCCAAATAGTTCCAATGGGTTCCATCTTGCTGTGGTAGAATATCTGCAGAAACATTATTGTCTCCGGAGTGATTTGTAAGAACTTCTATGTTCTTAATATTATCTCATGATTTACTGACAGTATTTTGATTTTCTAATGCAGATGGCTGATCATAACAGGCTGGTTTTTTTGTTTTTGTTTTTGGATTTAATGAACTGAACTCTCCTGAGGGGAATCTTATAAATGTTGGGAGCGTCTCACCATAACCTCTTTTATCCTAATAGCAATATGAATGGGCAGAAACTTATTTTAATTTGCAAATGTCAACAAAAGTATAGAAATAAAAAAACATATATTGTGGTATTAAAAATTATACTCACCTTCCAGAAAGTATGTTGGTACTATGGTAGCTTTGGCATCTGATAGAAATTTTTATTCTTCCTCCAGCACTTATGAACTCTGTGACCTTTGGCAGGCTCTCTAAACTCTCTCCATTTCTTCATTTTCAAAATTGGGGGTAGTGGTAATGACAGTTGCCCCATAAAGTTAATAGGATTAAATGCAGCTAGTGTTTCCTGACAAAGTAGTGGGTAGATGGTGTTTCTTACCAATTATAAATACACTGGTTATAATGCAAACTGATCGGTGTCTCTAAGCATCAACAAAAGTTTTGCTTTTTTAAAAGAAAATGTGTTTTTATGTCTCTACCCATAAATTCCAGTGCCTTTTTTCCATTCCTCAATTTCAAGATGTTCTTTAAAAATGTGGTAATATAATAAGAAGGCCAGGATCCCAAATGATGTCATTCCTTTCTCATAAGAAAAAGGGATTTATCTGGAAGTAACAAGTGTTCCAGAAGATGACAATTATCTAGCATTCTCCAAACTTTTAGATCAAAATTATAGCTTTATTTCCTTGACTAGCTGAACCAATTGAGATTATTGCAAGGGGAAGATAGCAGAGAAGGTGCACGTTACCAATGTTACTCCTGACACTTTGCATAGTACTTCCTTCTGAGGAATGTGGCTTCCGAGCTCATTATTTGGAAGCTTCCAATTGATATAGTTATTTCCCCTTCAGTCTAAGTGATATTCTGCCAAATGAATCAAATGAAAGGCTTTAGAACCTTTATGACATTAACTCTATGGAGAAAAAGCCCTATAGCACCCATAGCTCACAGAACTTCATAGTTTATGGGAACAGAAAAGACCTTGGTTCTAACATTATGGACAAAGAGACTTGATTCAACATTTCCCCAGGGTCCCAGGCTTAATGTAAACGGCAGAGAAGAGCCAAAACCCAGATCTTCATATTCTTTATCCAGAGCTCTTTGCTTTCCTTATGACTGAGATGCCATCTCACCTAGATGGATAGATTATACATAAATTTCATTTTCTGGGTGAGTGTTCTTGTTCACTGATATGGAAAATTGAACAATCGATTTTTATTATGAGAAAGTTTATGGTAGCTTTGCCAATGATGACCGTGGCAAAGTTTTGGATGCTGACGGTATTTTATTGCTTCTAATAACTGTGTCAGCAAAGGAAGACAAAACCCACATCTATTGTGAGAAGAAAAACTAAGAATTCATGGATTTCATTACTATACTTGAGGTGTTATCACCTCCTGGGAAGAAAGGTAAATTAGAAGTTTGAGAAACTGGTTACCATTTCAAATTTAATCTCAGAATATCTATGAAACCTAACAATTTCTGAAATATTTGTTCAGATTTTTAAATTATCTTCAACATTCCCCAACCCATTGGTATATAATGAACATAAATGTCTTAGAGCTATTACAATGAAATGAGTAAGGGAATTTGCAATACTTCAATCAAGCAGATTATTTAACTTGTAAAGATACGTTCTCTTTACTCAAGGTTCTTACTCATCCTTTATGGGTCCCAGGCCACAACCTCCTCCTGGTTCTCCTCCTCAACAGTTGGCAGTATGTGAGGAAAGCTAGAATTCCTATTGAGACACTAGTATACTTAGCTCAATTCTTTAAACCTATCCGTATGGGCTGTAGGTTAGTATGCAGGCACACTCTATCCTCACTAGTGTCCACCAATTGTTTTCACAGGATGGAATAAAAATTCTATACAGGCTGGCTGAAGCTTTCTTCAGAGCAAAGCTTTCAGAAATTTTGTCTTTTATAAATCGTATTCTGTGAGCCTCTGGCCCTTAATGGAACATTTAAGTAAACCATACATATTATTAAAAAGTGCTACCACACCAGGTTATGGAGGTGTTCTGTCTCCCTCCTGACCGGACCCTTGAGGATCTCTAACATCCTGAGGATTTGGGGCCCATCGGCCTCAAGGGATATATGATATCACAGGTGTTAAATGTCTGACTTAAAAAAAAAATCTAATTAATCAGCTGTACTGAGGAGACCTTCATAGCTGGGAAATGGAACATATGGCTAATATCAGAGTTCCATATTCTTACAGCTTGTTCCTGCTGAGGTTGGGAAAAATCTATTCTTTACCCCCTAAAACCTGAAAGTATTAGCTGTTCCTCTTCTGAGTCCTAAGAAACAGGCATGGGGATGGGGCACTCCCTCAGTTCCTATAGTATGCATCTCTAATGTGAATAAAATCTTTCTTAGTCCCTTCAGAGAGAAAGGCTTCTTACTCTGTATACATGTATACACAGGTAATTGATGGCATGGAACAATTAAATTGAATATTTTTGAGTAGCTTTTTAATTATACAAGACTCTAAATTCTATGAGGAAACACAGACATTTGAATGGTTTGCGTGCATAATTCATGTTTCCTCCAAAAATCTGGTGAATGAGATAGCAGTTTATCTTGAGTCTTAAATTTATATTCAAATTGAGATATTCTATAGAAGTACCACTTAAAAAAATAAGGTTGGCCAATAACAAAAACTAAGATTGTCTTTGAAGGGAAGAAAGTGAAAGTGGTTCACTGAAGAGAGTGTACATTTAATAAGCTCATTTATTCCTCATTTCCATTGTGATGGAAGTCACACAGGCAGGTTTTGTGATTCACACCTGGCTCGGATGTGAAGACAGTGAGAGATTTGCCTACTGGAGTGGCACTGGATTTCTACAAACACTTAAAAGACTCCCTCTGAAGACAAAAGGTAGAAGCATTTCCTTTGAACACCAAGTCTTAAGCATTGATTTTGGCAAAATTTATATGATATTGAGAGCATGACAAATGTTAAGGAATGACCAGGATTCATTATATTTGTGTCTTTTTTTTCCTTTTTTATAATAAGTACATTATGCTTTTGTTATTCATCTTCTGCTCCTTTCTACTCAGTAATTATTTACTAGTTTTCAAGCATTCTCTTTGGATTCACAGAAATGCAAAGAGTTTCTGTAAATATTAGTTGTTCCAATAAAAATGATAAAACTAGCTTCCTCAATTTTATTGCAGTAGACTGATCTCTATACTTCTAATTTTAAGAAAATACATTGCTTCGTTTTGAGGGGACTATTTAACCAATATTTTTAATGGTTTTTCTGTAACTGTTTAATAAAGAAGCTATTCAAAAATATGCATTATTTGCTACTAGTTCCCTCCTGCACAAGATCAATGACTATGTATCTTTACTACATGTAGAGATCCTAGCTCTGTAATTAAGGTCCTCAGTGGCCATGCATTTCATCCTAATGGAAGATGTTTCTCTTTTAGTTAATATAACTTCTTATTATAAGATCTGGCCTATCGACTTTTTGACTGCATGTGACTTAGGCTTTTTGGGTATTCACACTGTTTATGATTTTGTAGGAGAGTGGTGGAGGGAAAGAAAGAACAAATTACACCATATTCAAGTATCTAAGTCTTGGCTCTACTATTAAATAGCAAATTATTGTAACCATTCTTAACTTCAATTATTTAATTCATAAACAGGGTTTATTCATAACAACATGCTGTCGTGTTTTTTAAGAGGACTATTTTATAAAATAATAAAGGTAATATATGTAAAAATACTTTTTAAATTGTTAAAGGTTGTATAAATATAAAGTAGCTTCATCATTCTATTATTTCTGTAAGTGCATACAGTTAGACTAAACATTCACATCTTACAGGAGAGTTAGGTCTTAAAATTATGAACTGTTGAAATGGTTAATACATTAATCAGGTTGGACTATGTTATGCTGCATAATAAATTCAAAATCACAGTGGCTGAAAACAAAAGACTTACTTTTCGTTCAAAGTAAATGCCCTTTGAGAATTGTCTGGGAGAGTCAGAGCAGGGAAGCCACCTTCTGGGACATCATATTATCATGTCAAAAAGAAAGTGGACAACAGAGGGCCTTTTATGCTGTGACATAGAAGTGGCACCCATTATTCCCATTCATATTGCTTGCCTAGAACTAGGAAGAGTTCACCCAACTATTAGGGCCACAGGAAATGTTATCCTGCAAGGAGCCTGGGCGATGGAAAGCAGGAATTTTTACCTCTAAACACGATCTCAGATCCCCAATTTATAGAACTTAATCCTACATCCTTCTTCTGGGTACTCTGCCTTTCAGCTATTTAACCTGTACATCATTTTCTTTTTACAATTTAAATATTTATTAATAAAATTCAGCATTGTAATAATGTATATACACACGCACACACATACAGGATTAGAGGAGATGAAGATACTTTATTTCTTAAAAGTCATTTCCATTTTAACAAATGGGTCTTAGGGGCGCCTGGGTGGAGCAGTCGTTAAGTGTCTGCCTTCAGCTCAGGGCGTGATCCCAGCGTTCTGGGATCGAGCCCCACATCAGGCTTCTCCGCTGGGAGCCTGTTTCTTCCTCTCCCACTCGCCATGCTTGTGTTCCCTCTCTTGCTGCCTCTCTCTCTGTCAAATAAATAAATAAAATCTTTACCAAAAACAACAACAACAAAAAAAACACAAATGGGTCTTAAACAGCAACAATGACAAAATCTGCAGAAATCCATCAATGAATCCTTACTCTCTTTTTCTATTTTTCAGAACCTTGGAATTTTATTTGCTACTCCTGAAAAAGAAATTTTTAAGCAGGTAAGTTTCCCCTTCACAGTTCGGGTCACAACAAATAGTTTGACCTCTTTTATGAAACACAAAGTTGGACTAGAAGTACTTAATTCCCTTCATCATTTAAGGTACCCTCGCCGTCATTGGAAAGTGGTGGGGGTACCATCACTAAGACTTGGAGCTCAGAGGTTGATATTTCAGGGAGTCAATTCAAATACTGATTCAACATAATATAATGTGCAGGTAAAATAGAACAAAGTTACTGATCTCATTTCCCTACTGCTGTTCTAGCTATTATTTAAGCACATGGTTCAGATAAAGTGGCTTTTTTTTTTCTGTTTTAAGAGAAACTTTCTTTTTTCTTTCACTGCTTTCTTTTAAAAATATTGTTCATTTGGAAGTTATTTTGGAAAAGGCAAAGAGCATATAACAGTTTGCTCCATAATAATAACCCTCTTTCACACTTTTTAAACTTTTGTGATTTTTTCAAAAGCTAACATAAAACAAACCAGGCTAAACAAAAACATTTGTGAAAAGTTGTTTGAGATGAAGATTGACTATTTTTTTCTCCCCAAGAATATATAATATGAGCGAAGTCTCCTATTTCCATGAAAGCAATGGCAGGTGATTAGTAACCAAGACAGTGGTCTCCAGCCCTCTAATAGCTTATCACATAATAATTTAAGAGTCCACAGGATCTCAGTACAAGTGAAGGCAAAAGTTAACAAGTTATATAACAATATGTGATATGTGGATGGTTAGATTTTGTGTGTGTGAGACAAATATGGTTGAATGAACATATGTAAGAGACAAAAGAAAAATTTTAAAAAGATGTGTTTCTGTTTCTGAACAGCAAAATAAACAAGGTATCTACTTTTAGCTTCTTTTTCAGTCTAGCTTTACCCATAGCTAATAGTTTGGGCAAATATATATATATTTGCTCTTAAAACATAAGAGAAGATATTGAGCATTTTAAAATTAATGAAACTGTCCTTCTAATCAAGATACATCTGTTTAATTATTTATAACCAAATTTTAAATCTCTTAACTGTCTTTCTAAATTAACACAATGCCAACAAGTTTGTAAAAAGGAAAACCCTCATGTACTTACCCAAACAAAGTGAAAACACTAATTCAAAAGATATATTCACCCCTATGTTTATTGTGGCATTATTTACAATAGCCAAAGTATGGAAGCAACCCAAGTGTCCATTGATAGATGAATGGATAAAGAAAATGTGGTATAAATACACAACAGAATATTACTCAGCCATTAAGAATGAAATCTTGCTATTTGCCAGATCCCTAAATTTCTATGACTTCAGGAAGTAGTTTTCAAATTTAAAAAATGTAATTCCTTTAAGTGAAAGAGTATTTTCATGACTGTTGATAGTGTATTTAAATTATTTTGTTTTAATGTTGACTTAATGTGTGTAAATAAAAATATGGACTAAAACTCCTTTTTCATGTGGAACTTATACATATTAAAAGTGAAAATAATAAATTAATTATAGATAAAACTATAACTTTTACAAAATTAAATATAAGAACAGCCTAAATGTCCATCAGTGGATGAATGGTTGTATGTATACATACATACACTTTTATATATACACAACATATATATTATTATTTAACCAGATGGTTCATATAAAGTGGGTTTTTTTTCTGGTTTAAAATAAACTTTCTTTTTTCTTTCACTGTTTTCTTTTAAAAATATTGTTCATTTAGCAGTCTTTATATATATTATATATATAATATATATTGTTTAGCCATAAAGGGGAAAGAAATCCTGCCTTTTATGACAATGTGGATGGACCTTGAGGGCATTATACTAAGTAAAATAAGTAGGAAAAAGACAAAGCCTAAATGTTCTCACTTACATGTGGAATCTAAAAATCCAAACTCACAGAAATAGAGAGTAGGATGGTGGTTGCCAGGGGCTGGAGATATGTTGGTAAAAGGCACAACTTCCATTTATAAGATTAAGAAATTCTGGGGGCGCCTGGGTGGCACAGCGGTTAAGCGTCTGCCTTCGGCTCAGGGCGTGATCCCGGCGTTACAGGATCGAGCCCCACATCGGGCTCCTCTGTTGGGAGCCTGCTTCTTCCTCTCCCACTCCCCCTGCTGTGTTCCCTCTCTCGCTGGCTGTCTCTATCTCTGTCGAATAAATAAATAAACACAATCTTTAAAAAAATAAAAAAAGATTAAGAAATTCTGGGGCTCTAATGTACAGCATAGTGATTGTAGTTAAACCACCATAACAGATGTTTTAAAGTTGCTAAGAGAATAAAACTTAAATGTTATCACAACACATACACACAAAAGGTAATTTTGTGAGGTGATGTGTTAGCTAACCTTATTATAATAATCATTCTGCAGTGTGTATGTGTCAAGTCATCGTAGTATATACCTACATGTTATATGTCAATTATATCTCAATAAAGCTGAAGGAAAAAAAGAACACTTTCCTGCCCTCATAGATTACATTTTATTATGGAATATATTTTCTCAGGGACTAACATATTTGCGTGTGCTGTCTAGAGCATTTCCTCCTCAGTGTAAAGGTACCAGGAATTTTAAGTTAGTAATCAAAATATTGTTTTGTGAATATGATCAGAGAAAAAGACGGATGGATGGCATTAGGATTCATTTCATTTAAGTCACAGGTAAAGCCTGGAGAATTATTTGTACTCTAAAACAAGTGTACTCTCTAGTGACTAGCTTACTGATGTCCTTTTGATTTAAGATTTCTTTATTCTGAACGTTACTGGATGAAAAAACATGACCAAACCTTGGCAGATTCTTCTTTCTGGGTTCCATTTCAATTCTAACTCATTCTTTCATAAAAATTGTAATACAATTGATCCCAATTGTGTTTAATTCAGTCATGTTTACCATATGCAATTATATAATTTCAATTAAAAAAAAGAATAAAAACCAGGTTAGTATATCACAGTACATCATGATCAAAAATCATAAAAATAAAAATAAAAAGTGAGATATAAGACAAGTAAATATGTCTTTCCATGATTAAACCCAACAATATAAATATAATAAAATAATGTTATGTAGCCTATTAAATTTATGTTCTTGGGACACCTGGGTGCCTCGATCAGTTAAACATCTGACTCTTGATCTCAGTTCAGGTCTTGAGCTCTCAGGGTCATGAATTCAAGCCCTGCATTGGGCTGCACACTGGGTGTGGAGCCTACTAAAAAAAAAAAAAAGAAGAAAAAGTTCTTATATCTAATTTTGTAAAAGTTGTAGTTTTATCTATATTTAATTTATTAATTATTTTCACTTTTAATATGTGTAAGTTCTACATGAAAAAGGAGTTTTAGTCCATATTTTTATTTACACACATTTAGTCAACATTAAAATAATTTAAATATACTATCAGCATTCATGAAAATACTCTTTCACTTAAAAGAATTACATTTTATAAGTTTGAAAACCACTTCCTGGAGTCAGGAATTTAGGGATGGAAGGGGACCTTACTTTTATTCCTTTCCTTTATAAAAAAGCAAATTAAGCTAGAGAAGTTATATGAATTGACTGAGGGCATATAGAAATTTGTTGGCAGGTATGGTACTAAACGGAATTCTAATTTTTTTCCTTTTATTGATTCTTGCATGTCTAGTTTTGAAAATGTATTTTAATTCTAGGATTCCTATACTACAATGTCCAAATTAAGCATCCCGTTGTTCCTTTAATTACAGACGCTATCCATATGGATAGGTATCTATCTGTGTTGGGACATATTAACTGGAGAGACAGCCAGAATAAGAGATAGATATGTAGGTAGATAAAGAGAAAAATAGAAACTTGTATTGAACAAATATATGCCCCCATGACAATAAGTATTTGCCTAGGTGTTCATGAGTTAAAATTAATTGGGGGCCTAAAGAAAGAAAATAGTAGCAATTTATTTGGAAAGCCAAATAAAGTCTGTCAGTGACCTACAAATTTTCTTCCATCTTTGGCTAAATGTCTGACTTGATGACTGGTAACCTGAAGGGAGAAAGGGCGAAGTGTCTATATTCGTACAGGATGATGGTTTTTAGATGAGGGCACGTTTCTTAACCACTTGAGCTGTTTTATTTTATGGCATATAAGCCCATCCTCCGGTTAAACAAAACAAAACAAAATACTGGAAGTGCACCTGAGGCATCATATGCCCAGGATTTAGAAGTTTTTTTCTAAATTTAACCAAAAGCCCCTGAGGGATTTTAATCAAGAGGGTTGAGATGACCTGGCTTTTGTGTGAAGAAAAGATGGTAGAAGGATAGGAGGTGGAAAATGGAAGACCAGTTAGAAGGCCATGGCAGTGGGCCAGGTAGAGAGATTTAGGGTTAAAATTAGAACTAAAATTAGGGTAAAGTTTGGGAATGATAGAGAAATCTGGACAGAGAGAAAAGAGGTAGCAGTTAATGGCGGTATGAAATACGACCAAAGGTTTAAGCGAAGGGACAAAGTATTCCTGAAACCCATCCCACTGACTACCAGTCATCTCCCTGCCGTTTTTCTCATGCTGTATTTTTTCCTTCTTAGCATTATAATAACTGCGGTTAAGTATTTGTATTGTGAATTGTTTAGTATCCAGCTCTTACGTTTAGCTCTAGACTGTGTCTGTTTTGAATTGTATACTTAGCACCTAGCTTCATGCCTGGCATAAAGCATGTATTCATTAAATCTTTATTAAAATAATGACTGAGGGGCACCTGAGTGCCTAGCCAAACGACCGACTCTTGGTTTCGTCTCAGGTCTCGATCTCAGGGTTTTATAAGCCCTGCGTCAGGGTCCACACTCAGCATGGAGTCTGTTTGAGAGTCTCTCTCCCTTTCCCTGTGTCCCTCCCACTCATGCACTTTCTCTCCTTCTGAAATAAATAAATGTCTTAAAAAAAAAAAGAATGAATGAATGCATCTCTCACCCAAGTCTTAGGGAGAAAATATGTGGTAGGCAGCGGTAAGCCTTATAATAGACCTCCTTTTGTCACTCTCAAAATTCTAAGGAAGGATTAAAAAAATGGATCTTGTAAGTGTTAAGTTAGATGCCATTTATATATTCTAGGCAATATTTAAATTAACCACAATAACTTTCCTAGGATTTGACTAGAAATTGTACATATTACTTAAATTATAGCTTTTACCTATATCAAGTATACACCTTTTAAGCTCCTGACTTTAGTTGCCAGAAAATTTCTTTTATTCCTAGGGAAGCAAGAATAATATGTTCTCATTTATGCTGTCAGAAGGAGCTGGTTTTGAGAGTGGAATTTAAAGCGTCTATTTTTCTTCCCTTGGAACTTATTTCTAACCTCTGGCAACACAGCTAGCTTAAAAAAAAAAATAAGCCTTGGTAATAGTGTTAGCCAGAAGCACATCTAACCTGTTTAAGAAAATAAAATCTAAAGATAGTATTAACAATTACTAAGCAATGATAAATTGGATACTGTATAAATCATTCTCTCTTATCTGTTAAGTGAGTTTTTCTCAGGACATTTATTCTCAGGACTTTGTTAACCCACCCTTGATATCCATGTGAAAACGATAAAACCGTAATTCTTTAAAATATGTCTTATGATACAGAATTCCAGCAATTTACTGTTCTTCATATTTCACTGTAATTTTACTATTAATTAAGGACAAAACAATAATGATTATTTGTTCTCTGTATTTATTAGATCACGGCATTATTAAAGACAATAATAACTATTAAGAAAGGAAAATTATTTCCAATGATCAGATTATTGACAAATTGTTGCATTTATTTTTTTTATTTTTTATTTTTTTAAAGATTTTATTTATTTATTCGACAGAGATAGAGACAGTCAGCGAGAGAGGGAACACAAGCAGGGGGAGTGGGAGAGGAAGAAGCAGGCTCATAGCAGAAGAGCCTGATGTGGGGCTCGATCCCATAACGCCGGGATCACGCCCTGAGCCAAAGGCAGACGCTTAACCGCTGTGCCACCCAGGCGCCCCAACAAATTGTTGCATTTAAACAGAAGCTTGATAAAGGGTTTTCTATGAAAACACTTCTTTGAAGCATAAAATTCAATAAACCAGATATATTTAGCTTTTAGAATTAAATTATTTATATCAAATTATAATGAATAAACTAGTATTTTTTCATAGCATTCGCTATTAGCCAACATTCTATTTTAACGTATATGCATATATATAAAATATGTATATATATGATATACAGATTTAATATTAATTAAAATATCAGTGGGTTATATGTCACATTAAAAATTCCCTAGTAATACTTTTCCTCCTTTCTGTGTCAGATCATTAAAAAAGACATTTTCAATTTTGCGTGACTGTATAAAATAAATGAGGTTCACACTAATTTGTTCTGTGTAGCCAATTAGCCTAGTTAAATTTCTCATAGATAATAACCTGAAATTCTTTGCAATTTCTAAAAAATGCAGAAAGAGCTGCACATATATGAAAGCGTTGTTATTTTTTGCCACCACGTGTTCATGCCCATGACAGATAACACAGTTTAGGAGTCAGGTCTTTGTGGCAAAAAAACAAAAACAAAAACAAAACAAAAAGCCCATGACTATATATTATAAGCTAGTTGAAATAGTAAAATTGCTAGTTTCCTCTGATTAAAAAATTGCAAGTTTGTCTCAGCTCTGGGGAGGTAAATGCTGCTCAATTCAAGAATGGCAATGCATGGAAGTATAATAAATTGTCTAGATGCACATAAATTATCCTTATTAGGCAACTTGTTTGTTTCATTGTTTCTTTTTATTATTCCACTTAGTCATGATATTGTAGTCAATTTGCAAAGTAATTAACAGTTTTATAATAGTAGTGAAAAGCACATGGCTATAATTTTTTAAAAATATTGTTTTGCGTGGTATCTTTTGTCATCTAAAAATAAGCAAATTTCGAGTTCTGGTATTTCCTATAGCTAGACTCCTTAGAAATTTTGCCCTTTGCCACCTTTCAAAATACCTGTGCAGGAGTCTGTGTCTTGTTGAATATTACAGTATTAAAATATCTGCAATATTTGCAAGGTACACTGTCTCATGGTAAAACATTAATGCTGAGTAAATACATGGAAGAATGAAAGCACTGAGTCATTGAATTATGGTTGTAAATATGCCCTTAGCAGGGGAAGTATAGTCAAAAAAACTGCTTGGATTGAATAGGTTCTTGTCCCATCTATTTGCAGTAAGAAATGAACACTATTATTGTTTTAGCTTGAGCTGTATCTAGGTCCTTTGGACTGCACCATAGACTGGGAAGCTTATGAACAAAATCATTTATTTTTCACACTTCTGGAGTCTAGAAGTCCAAGATCAGGGTGTCAGCATGGTCAGCTTCTCATGAGAATTCTCTTCCTGGCTTGCAAGCTGCTCGTCACATGGCAGACAGTGCGGGCCTAAGGGGTGTGGGGGATGAAATATAGCTTTCTTGTGTCTTTTCTCATAAGGCCATTAATTCCATCATGAAGGCCCTGCCTTCATGACCTCAATCTAACTCTAATTACCTTCCGAAGGCCCCATCTCCAAATACCATCATATAGGGGGTTAGGGTTTCAATATATAAATTTTGGGAGGCACATTCTGCCCATAACAGTGATATATTCCAAGGAAATTGGTTGAATAAAAGACACATGTCATTTAAGAGAAAGAGAGAGAGATTGAAAGATGGATCTTTGCCTTTTATAATGGAGAATAATTCTATTTGCAAATAATTTGTACTTATCGGTACCAATGTAATGGCAGGTGATGCTAATTATATATGTATGTTATATTTGGCAGAAAAAATGGTAAGATGATTTAGTAAATAGGCGATTCACAAATTTGTATCAACTGTACCATGTAAAGGGCACTCATTAATATTTTGAAATATCTAAGCTTGCTTTTTAATTTTTCTAAACAATATTTCTCAGTGGATTATCTATCTCCTCCACGCATTACTGGTAGCACAGTCTTTACAAGATCTTAAGGCCCATCTATTCCCCATAGATTACCTTTGCCAGCATTATTGTATTCTGGTTTACAACATAGTGGACTTATATGACTGGAGATCAACCAAATGAATTAAATAAATTTAAAAGAAAGGTAGAATTCCCATAATTTGTATGTTGCAGAATTAATAATGATCATTAGTAATAGCAAAACTATAATGCAACTTCTCAGATTTTCATTTAAACGTGTAGAAAAATAGGAAATGTTGGATGGTTTTTCCTAGAGACTAACACTGTCATATTTTCATGTTCGAACATTATATTTTAAGATAAAATATTTAGAGTTAGACAAAGAAGAGCAATATATTCCAGCTGTGATTTTATGTCTCATGCAGCTTTGGCTCACCTGCCACAACGCATCAATGGGTTGGGCACTGGGCATTCTTGTCTCAGTAACATACTTGTTGGAAAATGTTAAAGCAATTAGCAGAGGCAATCTCAAATGAGAAGACCCAAGAGAATCATGTCAGTGAGCCTGTTAAATAAAACATATCATCTTAAAGTCTTTGCTTACTTCTTCTGTATAATATTAGCACAATTAAAAGAACATGCTGGATTTTGCCAGCAGTGAGGTTTCTTTAGTCCCTCAAATAAGCTCTATTCCAATAGTTATCATTAGTTAGCATTTCCATAGCAACATAGCTTTTTAGCACAAGTGTTTTGTAATAATTTTTAGAGGTTTCTCTTCTCTGTGGTCTTATGAGGTAAAGTTAATCTACTTTAGATTCACAGAAAAATACAAATTATACGGATCCTATATCTCATGTTGAAGCCACCTGCAGTTAGCTTTGCCACAAGCCAACACATTTGCAGTTCTTGCTGAATCAAAGGGAATGTAATTTATGCAAGGTAACATCTGGAGTGAGCCCAAGATCCATGTATAAACCTCTGTCCCCATTATCCATGATCTTGAGCTCCCCAATAATATCGTAATGATTCAGAAGCTAATTGGCAATAAAACCATAATGTGAACATACACAATTAAACATACCATCGGAACAGCCAGATACCACTAGCTTTGCATAATGCATGGTGACCATGAACACAACTGGAAGTGAGATCTGATCCCCAAAGCCATGGAAACCTGAGCCTCAGCTTCAGGGTTGGCTAATACCCTGCTGAGGGTTGACTTCCAATTACCTGAATCAGCTTAGATTGTTACAAGCTCCACACTGCTACTGTGGTTGGATTCCTAATAAAAAATTAAAATAGAAGCAATAACCAACATATCTGTCTGTCTATCTATCATCTATCTATCATCTATCTATCTATCTATCTATCTATCTATCTATCTATCTAACAATGGCTCTTTAAAAGTCAATCTCACTCATTAGAAAAAAATTCTCAAAACTCTGATAAATGTGACTTTTAAAAGTCTTGAAGGCAAGTCATTTCTACACAAAGAACTTTTCGGTCTCCCTTATCAACTCATCTCTTTCATTTTCACTTTTCAGAAGCAGCCAAAATGCTCAATGTTTCCTGACTCAGCGGCTCTCCCCAAAGGCCTGCTTTGGCTGTCTCCTTTCTCTCACTTTATACCAGTAGTAAAAATTTGCCTATATAAATATGATAAATCTTTCATCTCTTTCCTCTGTGTTTTTACTTTAATGAGAGAGGAACATTAAGAGGGGAGGAATTGTACAGTGGCATTCTAGCTGTTATTTCCTCACTGAAAAAGTCATCTTTTGAAAATCACTTAGTCTCTCTTTGTTTTCATGCAAAATGCTCCATTTCTTGGGGGAGGGGGATACATTTCCTCTATTTAGGAGGCAAAATGTGCTGAGCAGGACAAAAAGTAAGGTGTCTGGACTTGACACATCTTATATCACCCTCTACTCAATTCAGTGAAGATTAAAAGCCTTTAAAGATCTCAACTATCCTAATAATTTTCTCTCCAAGGGATTATTGTAAAAAATACTAATACAATCCATATTAAAATGGAAAAGAAGGAAGGAAAATAAGTTAATATAACATATTTAAAAACATAACATCTTAAAGAATGCTGAATTCAACTAATTGCTATTGGCCCATGTGACATGAATCTGTTTCCAAAAATGTCTTCTATATTCCAAACCTTAAATTCTTAGCTCCCATTACCACCCGACATATTGTTTTAGTAATCTTTGTATCTTTTATCTAAAATATGGAGAACAACTTCCAGTTTGACGGAGAATCACCGAATCTGCATAGAATATAATCAGGGACGGTCAAGTTCTGTGAGTTCATGGCCTCCTAACACAATCTCCAGCCCTTTCCCGCTCCAAACCCTGTGGCAGTGTTTCGATATGAGCTTATATTGCCCCTAAACAGATAGGGTTTATAGTGGCCCATTGATGACCACTGTTCTCCTCAGGTGTTTGCCCAAGTCTCCTTGGTCCCGGTGAGACCAAACACCCAGAATTATCCTGTGTATATGCATGATTCCCCTAAATTCCAGTGTACTTCTTCTTTTTACTACCATAGGGTTGGATTCTACCACTTTTTTGACCTTTTTTGGTCTCTATTTCTATGTTCTCAGAAGTTTTACTCATGATGCCTCAGTCCTGCTTGAGGGACTAGAACTCTATTCTGATTTAATGATGGGAGTCACTGCCTTCTGTTCCTCACCCGGTCTGGAGACTTAGTTGCTACTAAATCTCCTACCTGGAACCTTGTAAGGGGAAAGATTTTCTAAATGGAAAATGCCTACTGTTGAAGTTCTGCTGCTTGAGATTCTTGTTACTATTTGATAACACTATGACCATTTTCTCATAAGTAGGATATAGTGCCACTCTCTGATTCACTCATCTACTTCTATACAGTCTAGATGGTAATATCCTTGAAATAGGTAACTATGGAATTAATTGTTTTTCGCACTCCAGAGCCTGGCACAGATAATGCTGTAGCTGAAGGAATGAATGAATGAACTCCTCCATGTAATGGCTGAATTATGGCTCTCCAAAGTTGTCCAGGCCCTAATCCCTGGAACATGTGAATATGTTATGTTACATGGCAAAAAGGACTTTGCAGATGTATTTAAAGTTATGGACCTTAAAGAGATTAACCTAGATTATCTAGGAGGTACCAATCTAATCATATCATCCCTTAAAAGCAGAGAATTTCCTCTGGCTAGAGTCAGATAGAGACAGTGGGAGAGGAAGGCAGAATAGGAATATCAATAGGAGAAGGCAGAGTCCAAGAGTGAGAAGGATTTTGATGTAGGTGGCTGTATGCGTGGACTTGAGGGAGGCTCTGGGAGTGAAGGGTGGCCTACTTCTGACAAACAGCAAGGAAGTGAAGATCTCAGTCCTACAACCTCAAGGAAATGAATCTGGCCAACAGCAGGAATGACCTTGGAAGTATATTCCGGTCTAGAACCCTCAGTAAGGACTGCTGCCCTTCTGACATCTTGATTTTAGTCTGGGGGGACCCAAGTCAGAATTCAGATTTATAGAAACTGTGAGATAATAAAGCCAAGCCCTTAAGCTTGTGGTTATTTTTTACAGCAGCCACAGAAGACTAATACGTACCATTTTTGGGTTTTCTTTGGTGTAATTCCCTAGTGTGGGTCATGTCTTAAATCTTTTCTTTTCTATATCTTCTTGGACATCATGCCTAGGAAGAATCATTATTAGAGGGACCAGTTATATAAATTTCTGGCCAATTTCATGTAAGATGTTTTTCTCCTTTGATCACACTCATTGCAGTTGAAAACCCAAATTCCCTAAATATGCCAAACTTTTACAACATTCACTCTTTGATGTTTTTATGCTAGCAGTTGTCAAAATTTGGAGTATATCAAAACAACCTAGAAGGCTTGTGATTACACACATTGCTGGCTCCCAACCCCAGAATTTCTGATTCAGTAGTCTGGGGCCAGAGATTTTCATTTCTATCAAGTTCCCAGGTGATGCTATGCTGCTGATAAGGGTAACATAATTTGAGGAACACTATTTGGTAAAATCAAATAATTCTTTTCTTCATAAAATGTTAATCCCGTTCATTCATAGCCCCTTTTTTGGGAATCCATTTCCATAATAATATTTATCTGGGAAAAACAAACAAGCAAACAAAAACAACAAGAAACATTCATCTGGGTACATGCCCCTTTCATACGAGTAGAAAAAACCAAAAGAGATGAATTCAAATCAGCAAATTTTTCCGATGATAATGTACACTATTAAAATTACTTGGAGACTACCTATGCCAATATTTCTGAAGAGGGGGGCCACTGGAACTCAAGGTAGGGTAGTTCTTTATTTTATGACATTTTATGAAGTGTTCCATGTAGTATTTGTAGCCCTTGTTCACCAAATGCCCATACCATTCCCCAGTCATTGTGATAACCAACAACACTCCCATACATTCCCAAATGTCCCTGTAGAGAATCAACAACACTAATTGAGAACTATAAATCCATGTTATTCAAGTTTACATGCTATTCTTCCCTAATATTAGTAAGGATTTTCAAATTTTATTCTCATGTTTTATTCATAAGTGCTGGTTATTCTAAATATTTTAATTTATAGAATATATTACCCAATAACTCCCTGAGGCCACAATCAAGAAGAATATGTGGCTGGTACCATGAACTGGCTCATGCAGTATTCCAACCACCTTTAAGCGTGCAGAGGGTGAAAAGTTAAGGGCACCCTTACCAACTTCCTGAGGTTTCCCTGTATGTTTAATTTCTACCAATAGACCTACCTGCAAGAAGTGGAATTGGAAGAAAGGGGAACAGCAGGAGGCATCCATTTTATTCATACATACTATAGTAATAACGATATACTTTGCAGCCAGAAACTGTAGCAATAGCTGCCTCATGTACTCATCGACTTCCTATTTCCGCAGGTTCCCATCATTTCAAGGTCAATAGTCTCCTGAACGGATCAATTCTGCTGTATAGCCTTAGGACCCTATCCTGGAAGCTCTATGACTTTATGACTCATTCCTCAAAGTTGAGCCGTGAGTCAATTTCTTTAGCATTCCCCCAAATTTTGTAGGCCACTTAAGAGCCAGGAATAAATCCCCTTATATTCAAACTAGTTAGCAAGGAGTCTGCACTCTGCAATGAAATTCCCCTCAATACAGAATACAATTAGAACTAAATAATCAAGAGTAAACCCATGGGATTTTTGTGTGTTTATTTGTTTGCTTTTATGTGTAGAATCAAGTTAACTCAAAGGTGATTATTCCTATATCCATGCAGAGAACACAAAAACTATTAATAGGTGCTTAATATTTTTCTCGATAGAAACCTAGTGACCATTCAGGCAAAAATAAAAAGAATTATTTGCCTATCAGTGGGGTTAGAATTATAGATAAATTAGTTTTCATCTTGGTAACTTCCCTTTTCTTTATTTTCTCTCTACTTCAAGCTGTCAGAGAAATCCCATTATTAAGGAATGATCTATTTGGCTTTTTCAGGCCTTTCTGCCAAAATGCATTTCAAATTAGAAACTACCCAGATAGAATTGACCACTTTTTATTCATGTCCCATAGTAAAAGTATAGAAGAAAAGAGCTAAATTCCATTTCTGGATCGAGAGAGATCTGAACTAAATCACTGAAAGTGAACTTTGGTACCAAAAGTAGCCATAAGAATTTATTAAACCCCACCTGCCTCAGCCTAAAACAGATGCACACACACATACACAGTCACAACCCCTGGTCCCGGGAAATGCGGAAAAGTTCTGGTAAAGTTATTGAGCGTTCTAAACATGATAAAACTCACTTATCAGCCAACCTTATCTAGTGTTTAATGGGCAAAGTTACACTAGGATAGTATCTAGTTTTCACTTATGAATCAAAACCCAAAATCTAATGCTGGCTTCTTCCATAAGGGACCAGACTAGGAAAGCATTAAATTACATAATGTTCATCACTTTGTTCAATTGTCTTGGTATTCTTCTTATTTTTACTAATATTCTAAAGTCATCTTCCAAAATACATCTACCCGTTTCTCTCTCTCTGATTTTACACACGTACACAAATGCTTGCACAGGTACACGCATGGGAAGTCTTTGGGTGCACAACAGACCACTGAAGTTTTGG
Source organism: Ursus arctos (assembly GCF_023065955.2). NCBI lineage: Eukaryota > Metazoa > Chordata > Mammalia > Carnivora > Ursidae > Ursus > Ursus arctos. The sequence continues at coordinate 70,630,371 of NW_026623111.1, read as the reverse complement.
AAATGTACATGGCTGTAACACAAACTAAATTGAATCTGAGATATCATTTCTTCAAATCTCCTTAGATATTTTCAAAACCCATGCTTTATCCTTCCACCAGTCTGTTTGGTAGCTTTCTGTACTCTTGCTATTATACTGTTTCTCTTTCTATCTTTTTCTCTTCCTTGTCTTATTCATATGTATTTTTCCCTCCTCTTTTCTTCAACATTCTTTCCCTTTTTTCTCTGTCTCCCTCAGATCACGCCCCCCAAAGAAACAAGAAAAACAACCAAAAAAAATCCCGCTAACAATAAATCCTCCATTTTCTTACATAATATATATCTTTGGTTCCTACCCCCAAATTCCAGCAGACTGTTTACCTATTCGAAGGACTTATCTAAGGAATTCCAAGCTCTCCATCTTATATTCTTTGATACTTGGCGGGGGGACTGGGGTGTGGGGTCTGAGGATGGTATAAAAAGATTCAAAAAGGATATCGTTGCTTCCAATTACATAAAGGTATATTTATCTCCCAGTTATTGATATTGAAATAACACAAATTATATTGCGTGGTGACATAGCAGATATTTCAAATTAGAGAGTTAAGAGGAAAATGTATAACTATAGATTTATATTACAGGAAGCATCAAATTAATTTTAGTTAATATTGGTTGATAAAGACTGACTTTTCCCATCATATATCTTTCCTTAAGCAGCTCAAATTGAATCTTCATATCTATCTGTGTAAACGTTTTCAAGACATGTTTTTATATTAAGCAAGTTCTAAAGAGGTTTTAATACCTTAATTTATTATTCTAATGCTCTAATGCTTTTCTGCTTTATAAAGTTTAGGGTTTTTTTTTTTTTTTCCCTAGCTTCTTACTTCGGTTATCTATTGCTGTCCTGCAATCTCTCATGACTAAATGTTGTTGCCAAAATCATTTTCTGTTTTCTAATCACACAGCGTGACGGTATGTCATTCTTCTTCACTTCAATACCTCATTCCAACTGCATTTGGAATCCTCACAGATAATGAACATGAACTTAATAGACATGTTCTTCAAGTCTGGTAATGAGAAAAAAAATTAAACTATCTCATTCATGAGTTGAAATTATTAACTGTGAATTTCCTCATTTGTCTCATTTAATGAGATACTTCGTGTGCCAGCGAAACTATGCAGTGTTAGGTAAATGTTGGTTATTATTTACAATAATAATAATAGCAGCAACACTCTCTCTTCTCTGTTACCATACCCTCCAGAAGCTAATACAAAGCATAAATGTCATGAACTGTGACTTTATCCACTAAAACCTAATCAGAAAACAGCCTACTAAAAGCCTAGTTTTGATAGAAAAATGAAGTACAGTAGGCATGCATGGATGATAGCCATTTAAAAGGGTTTTCTAAATCTAGGAAGATACTCTTATGTAAAGATACAAGCATAAACAAACCATAAAATGGCTATTCCAACGATGAGAAGATTTACTGTAAGCTTATATTAAAGAACTAGTTGCCATAATTCATTTAAACCAAGTTATTTCACAGAATTTACAGTGGCAGACACATTTTTATTACATTTTCAGAAAAAAAAACCCCGCCTGTATTATCTTTAAAATAAAGAAGGGGAGGGGCACGTGGATGGCTCAGTTGGTTAAGCCTCAGGTTCTTGATTAAGCTCAGGTCATGATCTCAGAGTCATGAGACCGAGCCTGGTATTGGACTCCACACTCAGTGTGCAGTCAGCTTGAGATTCTTTCCTTCTCCCTCTGCCCCTCCTCCTGATGTGCAGTGTGCTCTCTCTCTCTTGCTTTCTCTAAAACAAACAAACAAATGAACAAACTCTTCAAAAAAATGAAATAAAATAAAGAAGGGGGAAAATAAGTGGGTGTGGGAAGTGAGCAAATATTTATCCCCAAACCTTCAATTTTGCCCCCAAACCATCTGGCAGGGCAATTGGTAAGAGGCTGGTAGGAAAGACAGAAAGCTCAGGAGTGGAAGTTTGTCAAGAAATTCACAGAAGTGTCAGGAAGAAGAGTTGTCAATGCATGCTGCAGTCTCCCATCTACTGGGAATCTCCAAAAGTCAAGGTATACGGCTAAGTATGGTGAAACAGTCCTAAGGACCGATTTCAATGATCTTTTATTTTCCTAAACAAACAATCAAATGTTTCATAAAAAAACATAGGAATGAGTTCCTTGGCATAGATCTTGGTAATGATTTTCTGATATGACATCTAAAGCACAAGCAACAAAATACAAAATAAGTGGGATACATTAAACTAAAAAGCTTCTGCATAGCAACAGGAACCATCAATAAAGTGAAAAGACAACCTATGGAATGGGAAGAAAAATATTTGCGAACCACGTATCTGATAAGGGGTTAGTATACAAATATAAACAATTCATACAACTCAATAGCAAAAAACTAGCTCAATTAAAAAATTGGTGAAGAGCCTAACTAGACATTTCTCCAAAGGAGATACACAAAATGCCAACAGATACATGAAGGATGCTCAACATCACTACTCGTAAGGGAAACAGTAATTAAAATCACGATGAGATATCACCTCAAGCCTATTACAATGGCCATCATCAAAAATATAGGAGATAACCAATACTGGTAAGGGTGTGGAGAAGACGGAACTTTTGTGCACTGTTGGTAGGGTTGTAAATTGGTATAGCCACAATGGAAAACAATATGGAAAATCCTTAATAAATTAAAAATGGAACTACTATGATCTAGAAATTCCACTTCTGGGAAAATACCTATAGGAAATGAAAAACTAACTTGAAAAGATACCTGCACTCCCATGTTTATAGCAGCCTTATTTACAATAGCCAAGACCTAGAAATAGCTTAGGTGTCCATGAATGGATGAATGGATAAAGAATATTCCACACAACGGAATATTATTCAGCCATAAAAATAAGTAAACTCTACCATTTATGACAATATGGATGGACCTTAAAGACACCGTGTTAAGTGAAATAAGTTAGAGAAAGACAAATATGGTATATTCTCACTTATATATGGGAGCTAAAGACAAAAACAAAAACAAAAAACAAACTTATAGAAAAATAGATCAGACTTGTGGTTACCAGAGGCAGAGGGTGGAGGGAGGGAGAATTGAAGTAGGGGGTCAAAATGAGTCATTTTTCTAGGCGGACTTTCTCTTCACTTTTGGTACATGTCATGAAAGTAGTGCCAAGTCCTACAGACTATGCAACAGCAGCAACAAAAATCTGGTTGAAAGGAAAATATCTGGCTAATATTCTAGCTGGAAGGTCTTCTTGACCCAGTACAGACAGTTTATTGTGTATTTTCCCTCTCCTGATGATTTTTCTCTCTTTTGTCTTGTCCACATGTTATTTCAGTTTCAATATGAATTTTAGGTACATGTCATGTTCTAAAATCTTCCTTTTTACTCCCCTACATTCTTAAATCCCCTTTGGAATCTTATGGATGCTATTTAATATGATTACTCCTGATATAAACACCTGAAGCATACAAGATTTTTATGATATACTTAGGTACAGATATACCCAGTTCTTTTTAAAATTAATTGATTTTAGTTGCATAAAAATTATAAGATAAAAAGATGAAGACAGTAAGGAATAAACTTAACTAGATCAGGGGAGAAAATCAAGAAAAGGGAGGTCCATAGATAAATGCAAGAAGTAATCAAATTAACAAGGATTTTTATAATGGTATAATTAATGAACTGCAATTTTACATTAGTCTCCAGCAAAAAAGAAATATGGAGAAGGAGTAAGGGCAATTATGCATTAATGAGGACTATGATAATAGAGTAGCAATATCAGAGAGCAGTAATGGAATTAAATTTTGTAAAGGAAAATTACAGAAAGACAGCAGATAAAACAACATAATGATATGAACTAGTCACTTGTTCTAAGGAAATTGCACCTAATAACTTCACTGCAGTACTAAAACTTCAATTTTACTTCTAAAAAAATACAAAGGTAAAAAGAGAACATTATCATGAATAAATAAATCAGTAATTTGTATTTCCATAGGTATAATTTTCAAGACTTTTATTATATAGAAGTATTTATCCCAAAACAACTCTGATAGAGATTTACAGATGGGGATGCTAAAGGCTTAGAGGGATTAAATACTTTTGCAAAGGTGCACATGCTTATTAAACAGAACCAGAGCCATAGGTCCCAACTTGAGTTCTTCCTCTCCTGATGCTTATTTTACCTCCTTCATGACCACCTAATCTCAACCTTGGTGTGTTAACCTGGAACAATTTCTTTCCTTTTACATTTTCTTTTTAATTGTGTTTAAGATGAATTTATTCCAACATTATCAGAAGTTCTCATGTTATGCCATGTTGAAAAATCACTTTCAAATCCAATTTATTTGTTATTAGAAGTGAAGTCAATAAAGATGATTTACTCTAGCACTGTCTTTGGATTTCTCCTTTTCTATTCCAAGAAGATGGTAAGTCATCATTTTTTTGAAAGAGGTGAATTGTAACTATATGGAAGCCAGTGATATGTGATTGGTTCCTTCAGTAATATAGTAGTCGCTTTTCACATATAACAGCAAAATTATTTATTCTTTTGTGGATATAGTTTCTTTCTCTACAGATAAGAATTGTAATATGCAGTTTGTTGGCTTTTTGGGGATCTAGAGAAAAAGATATTTTGGTAAAATAAAAATACAGAATATAAATATACAAGTATAGAAAATGAGATATTGATAGCTAAGCACATCAGGCCACTTGCTGTTTTAATTATCAATAGCTTCCCGAATAAAATTGTGTTTTATTCTTTTTTAATTTTTTTCTGTGTGTTTAGTTTTTTTTCCCTTAAGCCCGTCACCCCATCTCCCCATGCACCACCCCTCCAGCAACCCTCAGTTTCTTTCCCATAGTTAAGAGCTCCTCATGGGGGTGCCTAGGTGTCTCAGTCGGTTAAGCATCTGCCTTTGGCTCAGGTCATGATCCTGGGGTCCTGGGATCAAGTCCCACATACTCAGCAGGGAGGCTGTTTCTCCCTCTGCCGCACCCCTGATTGTGCTCTCTCTCTCACTGTCAAATAAATAAATAAATAAATAAATAAATAAATAAATAAATAAAAATAAAATCTTAAAGTCTCTCATTTTTTTGTCTCCCTCTCTGATTACATCCCAATCTGTTTTCCCCTCCCTTCCCGTTTCTTATATTCCTCATAAGAGTAAAACCATACGATTATTGTATTTCTGTGATTGACTCATTTTATTTTAAAATAAGTTAGTAATACAACTTGTATTTATAATAATTTCCTTGATTAAGATTTCATAGTTTGTCATAAAGTGAGAAAATTCGAGAATATGATGTACTTTTATTGAAACATAGGAATTAGAATTTGAAGTGAGTCTTTAATAAATGATTAAGTGTATTTCATCACACAGATACCTTGAAATAAGTGGTTTATAACCTCAACTAGAAAGGCAATGGAAATAAAGCCATTGTTTTCCTCACATAATGCATTTCACGTCAAAAAGAAGGAAATTTAACAATATAAACTTTACTCTCAGGTGCTTACAATAAAAGACCTTGACTGTCAAAAATGTCATTATCATTGAAAGGAAGACATCGGTCAAAAGAAACAATATTATTCCCTTGCCTCTGTTACTATCTCTGTAAGCATATTAATTTCTTTGTGAGATTTTGAATTACCTTTTCTCCAAAGAATTTAAGACAACACATATATGAACATAAGTAAACATTAACCATTATAAAATTTAAAATAGTAAAACCAAAAAGAGAAAGGAGGAAGGAAAGTAGAAAAAACATCCTGTATGGGACACAATATCCCTGAATCCTACTGAATTGGTAAATATCAGCAAATAAAGCAATACTGTCTATATCCTGAATGAGTATGTTCGAGCTCTTCTCAGACACAAGAGTGACTAAGAGACCCAAAGAGGACACTATGTGAGAATTGATTGCTTAATGCCTTTTAAAGTTTCTTTGAAAATGAACTGGTCAATAAAATCCCCTTTGTTTATTAGGGAGTAAGGCTTAGGGCAGAAAAAAATAACAGATGCTAAGGAGTAAACAATTCCTTCCCCTGTCCCCCCCATTTAAGGACGACTTAAATTGGAAAGATAAGGAAAACATGAGTTCTCTTGATTTCAATAGCTTCTATACTAGAAGCTGGTGTTAAAGACCGTCCAAATCTTACAGGTGTTTGCGCTCAAACGTGATCATGCAGATGCTGGCTGCCTTGGGATGGACGTCATCCTCAGAATTCCTGGGTCACAGATTTTCCCTAAATCCCCATGCCCAACATCAGCTGTGGCTAAGCTTTTACATTTTTTTTCCTGGATACGAAGATCTCTCTGCTCATGCCCATGATTATCACTTTGTTACTTAAATCAATTTAAAGTAAAACTGGAAAAAATGAACGTCGTCAGAAATTGCATTACTGAATGAATAAGGCTTGTCCTACTGGTTACAGGGAGATAACCAGTGCCTGATCAGGTCTATTTCCACTGGCTTAATCTCCTTAGAACTGGGACGTCCAAGTCCACTCAAACAGTTCTGCCCAAGAGCAACGTAAGGGAAGCCCTGTATCTGCCTTAATCCAGACAATTTTTATGCTAAGTATTTCTTCAGCAAAAACACAATGCGGAAGAGACTATTACTGCTCACCTCTCGCTGGTCCCAGAATAGAAAGCTGACTGCTCTCTGACTGCCCTGCATCTTCCTCTGGATTTTTCTCACATCTTTTATTTCTTGGGCTGCTGCTCCAAGAAAACATGTATTTCAAAATACATAAAATATCCAACAGCGCATCCTGAATTCCGTGTTGAAATATTTAGGTAGGGGAGGGACTGATACTTCCTGGGCTCACTACATGTGCATTCTTATTAATTCTAATAACAACCAGATGGGGTACCTATTATTAGCAATATTTTTGAGATGAGGGTTGTTTTACTTCTTTGAGATCATCACAGAGCTAGAAAATGGAGAAGCTAAGTTTGAGACTGTATTATCCGACTATGAGGCCATGCTGTTTACTGTAATTAGGTTGCCATAAAAATAATTGTGCTAAGGTTTCCATAAGCACTGGATTATAAAAACCTAATAACTAGATAAAGATTGGGAAAGAGAATTTGTTAAGGGAATATGGTTAGATTGTGTTCATGAATTTAAATTCAAATCAGTTGTCAGAAATGTATGTATCCAAGGAAACCATTTCACAAACAAAATTGTACGCACTTGATATCTCATAACACCTGCTGGGGAAAAAAAGGGCACTTAGTAGCTGCTTAATAAATGCATTATAATAGGCATGACCTTAATATTTTAATTATATAGCTACTATGCTAGGTGTCAACTTATTTGTGTTTCATTTCCCCCATCTGTACAGATGTGTTGTCTGTCCATATTCACCTCTTATAATCCCATTCAGGAATTTCTCTCTGATCCTTCATACAACTGATCTTCCTCAAACTCTCCGAAGTAGCTGCGAAACCTAGAATTTATATGGCAATACAAAACTTGCTAGAAGCAGATCATAAGGTATTGCCTTGACTGTTCCATTTCCTGGCTCAGAGTACATGCTCAGTGCACAGTGGTAGGATGGTTTACAGGCTACAGGTGCCCCACCTCAACCAGACTATGGGTAAGGCAAGATGAGCTAATTTGGCACTTAAGGGTCATTTTTCCCCCCATATCTAGATAATTGTGTTAAAGAAAAACTATGTGGATGCACTTTCTCATTTTCCAGTATTAACAGAGAAAAGATAAAAATATGGGCAAAAGAGAAGATATAATGAAACCAGCACATCAAAATTGGGGTACTATAGGGCACCTGGATGGCTGTCAGTTAAGACCCCGACTCCTGTGTTGGGCTCTGAGCTCAACTTGAGATTCTCTCCCTCTCTCTCTCTGCTGTTCTCCCTTCTCTCTCTCTCAAATAACTAACTAAATAAATAAAATCTAAAAAAAATTGAAATGCTATATTTAGTGAAAACTGACCAAAATGGTACACCATAGTCGATAACAGAGGTAGTTTAAAATCAATTTGTCAGAATAACAGAACAATATTTGCAATTATAAGGCAAATATTTTTGTATGCTGTTATAATGTCTGTATAATTGTTTCCTTTCTCTATAATGTAAATTTATAATTTATAACATTTAAGGTAGTTTGCAAATTATAAAATAATATGTTTAGTCTATAATTAGGTTTAATTTTTTAAAGATTTTATTTATTTATTTGAGAGAGAGAGAACAAGAGAGAGAGAGCAACAAGTGGGATGAGGGGTGAGGGGCAGAGGGAGAAGCAGGCTCTCCACCGAGTGGGGATCCAGACGTGGAGCTTGATCCCGGGACTCCAGGATCATGACCTGAGCTGAAGGCAGATGCTTAATCCACTGACTGAGCCACCCAGGTGCCCCTATAATTAGGTTTTAAACTGTTCCTCAAAGATCTAGAGTCTAGAAGAAGGGAACACATACAAGAAGGCAGTTTGGGGGAGGGACATCAAGTTCTATGCCATATTTTTCAAATATTTTCCACATAGAAATATATCCAAAAAAAGTTTGTAGAAAATGATTTTGCTACTAGTATTTTATTTTATTTTATTTTTAACGATTTTATTTATTTATTTGACAGAGAGAGACAGCCAGTGAGAGAGGGAACACAGGCAGGGGGAGTGGGAGAGGAAGAAGCAGGCTCCTAGCAGAGGAGCCTGATGTGGGGCTCGATCCCAGAACGCTGGGATCATGCCCTGAGCCGTAGGCAGACGCTTAATGACTGTGCCACCCAGGCGCCCCTGCTACTAGTATTTTAAACCAATCACAGAGGTTATCTTTCTGTAAAAATGTTATTCAAATCTTCTCATAGTAAATTGTAATTCTCTTACATATGTAGAGATATTTTGAATTATTCAGTTTGTAAACATATAACAAAATATTTAATAACATTTTAAATAATATTTAATGGACATCAAAGTGAGCCTGATATTTCTGAAAAGATTATGTGGTTCATGTATTATTAATGTTTTTCTAAATTCACATATTTAACATTTGCTAAATCTTAGAAATTAACAGATTACATTAAGATGCTGAATCAAACTATATGTTATACATGCCAAAGGCAGTTGATCATGAGGGTTAAGAGTGCAGACTTTGTAAAGAGTACCTGGGTTCAAATCCTAGTTCTACCAGTTATTTGGGAGACTTTGGTTGTGATGATTAATTTTATATGTCAATTTGCCTGGCCATGGGATACTAAGATTAAATGTTTTTCTGGGTGTGTCTGTGACAGTGGTTTTCAGATGAGGTTAGGATTTGAATCCATGGACTCAGAAAATTGCTCCCCCAGTGTGACTGGGCAACATCCAATCTGTTGAGAGCCTGAAAAAGAACAAAAGATGGAGGAAGAAGGAATTTGCCCCTTGTTCTTTTGCCTCACAGATGAGCTGGAACATCCCATGTCATCTTCTCTTGACCTCACATGGTACTTATACTATGGGTTTCCTTGGTTCTCAGGCCTTTGGACTTGGACTGAGTTATAATATCAGCTTTTCTAGGTCTCCAGCTTACAGGCAGCCGATCTTGGGACTTCTGAGCCTCCATAATCATGTGACCCAATTCCTCAGAATAAATCTCTCTCTCTCTCTTCATACATCTCCTATTGCTTCTGTTACTCTGAAGAACTCTAATACATTGGTGAAGTTACTTGGCCTCCCCATGTTTTAGTTTGCTCATCTATAAAATGGCAATAATAAAACACTTCCCAAATAGGATTATTGGAAGGTTCAATGAGAGAGATGAGAGAGTATATGTAAATATTTCTTAGAATTTAACAGATTAGGGGCGCCTGAGTGGCGCAGTCAGTTAAGCATCTGCCTTTGGCTCAGGTCATGATCCCAGGGTCCTGGGATCGAGCCCTGCATCGGGTCCTTGCTCAGCGGAGAGCCTGCTTCTCCTTCTGCCTCTGCTACTCCCCCTACTTGTGCTCTCTCTGTCTGTCTGTCAAATAAATAAATAAAATCTTAAAAAAACATTTAACAGATTATTCAGAACAGTGCCTTGCAAGTATAATAGCCATCACTTTAAGAGTGTTTGCTATGTCCCAGGTAGGTGTTAGGGTTTTATCATTATTCACTTATTTATTTGTTTGTTTATTCAAAAGAAAGTGATGCACTATGGTTATTTACCTGTCAATAACCACTGGCAGTGGTGTATTAAATGGTATTAGAGCAATTAGGCACACATGAGACTACAAGTAATAATGTAATAATGTCTTTTGTGATAAGGAATGCTTAGTTGAAGATATGTGTTTCTTTTTTTTTTTTTTAAAGATTCTATTTATTTGACAGAGATAGAGACAGCCAGCGAGAGAGGGAACACAAGCAGGGGGAGTGGGAGAGGAAGAAGCAGGCTCATAGCAGAGGAGCCTGATGTGGGGCTCGATCCCAGAACACCGGGATCACGCCCTGAGCCGAAGGCAGACGCTTAACCGCTGTGCCACCCAGGCGCCCCGAAGATGTGTGGTTCTTACTCATTAAATAGTTCTGTATGTGCTTTAGTTCTAATTTACTTTATCTTTTAAGAAAAGGAAATAAATTATACAGAGAATTTCCCTTAAAAAATAACAATTCCACAGTTGTAGGAGATTGGAGGGAATTTTTAGATGATAGGTCAGTAGTTTTTCATTCAGTTGAGCAAAGGTGATTTGCTTCCTTTATAGAACCAGCATTTTGCTCCTCATTATAGTAAGTAATGTCACATTTTTCTGACATCTATCTCAACCTTAGAATCAGGATTATTATCTCATTAATTTTCATATTTTCTGCAAGAAAGTCAATATTATCAGCTTTCATAATGGAGAAATTGTATGGCCAAAAGCCTTAGTAATTTGTCTATTGTTTCAAATCAAAGAGAGAAGCAGAGACTTTTTAATTCCAGTTAGGGATTATACTATTAATATCCTCACTTTATAGGTATTGAAAACCAATAATTACTTTTCTTCTTGGAAACCTAACATAAATGTATGTTTAGGGCATTGATAAGAAATATTACATTGTTTGGGGGCGCCTGGGTGGCACAGGGGTTGGGCGTCTGCCTTCGGCTCAGGGCATGATCCCGGCATTCTGGGATCGAGCCCCACATCAGGCTCCTCCGCTATGAGCCTGCTTCTTCCTCTCCCACTCCCCCTGCCTGTGTTCCCTCTCTCGCTGGCTGTCTCTATCTCTATCAAATAAAGAAATAAAATCTTAAAAAAAAAAAAAAGAAATATTACGTTGTTTAGACTTCAATCCCTACATTGTTCTTTTATCATTGCAGGATATTTGGCTATGACTGACCATGTTGGCTGGCTATCATCTATCTATCATCTATCTATCTATCTATCTCATCTATCTTTTATCCTTCTATTAGCTATATATATTAATTTTTCTTACTCAAAATTATAAATCTGAATATGTTGAAAACCTGACTTTTTAATTTACATTTGCCTGTAAAATTTTATGTTTCTTCTTTGCTTTTTCCAAAAATAAACACTTTTCGGCTCTATTTTTCTTTGCTTACGTCCATTAGTCAACTCATCCTGAAACCATTCCATGCAGTAATTTTCTAAATGATTCAAAGTACATCAAAATTTCTGCCTTAATATACATTGTATAACATTTCCTTGTCAATAAGGAGTTTTCAGCTTTCCTTTTACAAACTGTTATTCTCCTTTCAAATATAAAAATATTTTCTTACATACGTTTTTTGTTTGAGTACTTATCAGTAGAGGCTTCAGTTGGATGGATGTTAAAATGAGGATTATTTTTGAAGAGCCCCTAATTAAGATTATCAGGGAGATTTAGAGCTTTTGTGGATGCATATGAAGCCAAGGACAAAGATATAAATGCATTATCATGAGGAACCTGAAGGATCAATGAGGGGTGGACAAAAGACCTATGTATTTTTATACCTCTTTTGCCATCCAACCCTTCCCCCCACGCTTCAGAAGCTGAAAGTTGTTGAGTAAACCATAAAGCAAAGCACAATGTTCTACTTAATTTAAACAGGATTTTCCCAGATAATGGAATTATAGTTTTCTCGTTATTTCACATGAGCCTTTAAGAGCCATCAGACATACTTGAATTTGTATTAAGAATTCCAAGTCACCTATCAAGGATTTTTCTAAAGCACAACCTCTGTTATTTACTGCTATGTTACTAGAGAATAGGAACTCTGCTTTTCTCATATTTTATAGACTCATCACTGCCATTCAAAGAGGTTTTTCATGATGGTGATGACACATCTTCTCTTCTTTATGTGTTTCATGCTTGTTCTATCAGTTGTGTATGTTCCTTCCCTTCAAAGAACTGTGTGTTGTTGAAGACTATTACTGAAAATACCTAAACCTGCTTGACCCAACCCTCTTAATACAAAAAGTATCTTTCAATGAAGACCAAGTATTTAATAATAAGTAAATAGAGAAAACAGAAAACACAGCTGCTTTATTAGCTGTATGTATTTATGTGCATAGTTATATATGAACAAGGGCAGGACATGGTCTTGTCTTCTTTTCGATAAAACAAGAACAAAAGATCCTTACCATTGCTGTCTCCCGCAAGCATTTTTTTTTTTCCACTTTTTTTCTGGTTCCCTAGATGGGGGTAAGGGAAAGGGACAATGTAAGATACTGTGTATAAGTTACTTCAATTTTTAAAAATTTGTTTTATGTAAATTATAAGGTTATACTTTTTAAACTCGAATATAAAGTCTATCATGTAGATTATAGTTTTTATAGTGTATAATTCAGAGATGTGCTTTGATAAGTACTTACTAAAATTATTTCTAGGTTTTTAAAAATTGTAATACATATATAAATTGTTTCTTGTTTTTAGCACATTTAATTGTAACCTGAGCATAAAGTAAAAATGTTTGTTAAATTCTTAGAAAAAGAAACTTTAGAAATTATAGTGTTATAGTCTTTAATAAAAAATATTGAAAATTATTTTAACCAATATACTCTAGAATCAATTAGAATCATATATTTGATCAATTATTTGGTTAAAGAAAAGCAGCAAAATAAATCACTAGAGAGAGAAGATTTTAGATTTACATGTTGGAATACAGTTATATATTGCCACAATAAGCCTGATACAAAGCAAATTAATAAATGCAGATGACATTCAACTGAAAATGAAATCTCAAGATTTTGAAGTTGGGATGGCATTGAGCCATTTGGTTTTAAAAATCTGTTTTCAGATTTCTTTTATTTTAAATTTTGTCATAATAAACCTGCTTTGTGAGTTAAAACTATTTTTAGACTTCTGCTTTTCAGTTCAACAAGGAAAGAGGTTGGAGGTTGTCACTCTGTCCTAACAAGTAAAAGCTCAACAAACTGAAAAATCAACATGTCTTCTTAAGATGTGCCAGAGAAGCGAGGTCACAGGGGAAACCACTGTCCCCCAAATTAGAGAAACAGACAGGCTGGATATAGAGAATCACAGTGTAGTGAAGCAGAAATCCCTGAGTAAAATCCTTTGCAGGAACCAGTGCTGGGGTAGGAAAAACTAAACTGTAATTGATGAATTGCTAGAGGATCAGAGTGGACAAGTCTTTGAGTTAAAAACTCCAAGGAGACCCAGCCATAGGAGGGTTCTCGCACTTGTGAGTTTTAGTACCCATAGCTCTTTTGGGCTCTCACAGTGACGATCAGAGAAAAAATCCTGTTGCTTTCGGCAAGGGAAGGAGAAAGACAAAATTTTGAAATACATCAGAGCATTATGTTCTTCTTAGCAAAGCCTTCCCTAAAGACACTATTTTTACCAGAGTCTAACTTGGGATTTTATCAGAAACCAACTGACCCAAAATATGGAAAATATCCAACACCAGCCACTTCTAGACATCCCCCTTATCTAAGGGAGTGAACAATACTGAGAGTACTTGTGAAGCTCATAGAACATAGTTTCAGGGACACGAGATCACTAAAATCCTGCAAAAGAATCATAGGACTAAAGAATAGTCCTTCTCCCCTACTCCTGACCACCACATCGCTAAAGGCCCATTTACTTCAGTTCCTTTTATCTGGTACATCATGTCCAGTTAGCAAAAAAAGATTACATACTAAATGACAAAAAAAAAAAAACAACAAAAAACAAAAAACGACAACAACAAAAAAAACCCAAACCAAACCAAAACAAAAAACACAGTTTGAAGAAACTGAACAAACATCAGAATGAAAACCAGATGTGGCAGAAATGTTGAATTATCAGACCAGGAATTTTTAAAAATCAGATTAATATTCTTAGGCTTTTCATAGATAAAGTAGACAACATGCAAGAACAGATAAGTAATGTAAGTAGAAAGATAGAAATTCTAAGAAAGAGCCAAAAAGAAATGCTTGAGATAAAAAAAACATGGTAACAGAAAAGAAGAATGTCTTTGGCAGGCTTATTAGAATATTGAACATGGCTCTGGAAAGAATCTCTGATCTTAAGAATAAACAGAAACTTCCAAAACTGACAAGCAAAGAGGAAAAAAGACAGAAAATAATTGAAGAGAACATTCAATAGCTGAGACATAACTATTAAAGGTATAAGACACATATAATGGGAATGCCATAAAGGGAAATGAGTGATAGGAACAGAAGAATTATTTGAAACAATAATGGAAAATTGCCCCAAATTAATGTCAGACATGAAACCACAGATTCAGGAATTCTAGAACATGCCAAGTAGGATAAATGCCAAATAAATTACACCTGAGTATATGGTATTCAAAGTGGAGAAAAATCAAGACAGAAAAAGAAAAAATTGAAAGTAGCCACAACCCCCACCCCCCAGCACCTTATCTATAAAGGAGCAAAAATAAGAAAACATCTGACTTCTCTTCAAAAATCGTGCAAGCATGAGGAGAGTGGAGTGAAATATTTAAAGTGTTAAGAATTTCATATCTTGTAAAATTCTTTCAAAAGTGAAAGAGAAAGACCTTAAATATTCTCACCACACACACACAAAAAAGGAAGTAACCATGTGAGATGATGGATGTGTTAACTAATCTTAAATGGTAATCACATTACTATATATATATATATATATATGGATGTCAAATAATCATATTATACACTTTAAACTTATACAATGTTATTTGTCAATAAAGCTAGAGGGAAAAAAGTGAAAGAGACATAAAAATGTTGTCAAACAAAAGTTGACAGAATTTGTTGCCAGTAGAACTACATTGTAAGAGATATTAAAAGAAGTTCATCAGAGAAGAGGAAAACAATATAGGTTGGAAACTCAGATCTACATAAAAAAAGGAGCATTAAAGAAATTATAAATGAAAGTAAAATAAAATCTTCTATTTTTCTTATTCATAAGTGACCTAACAGATTTGGTTTGTTCAAAATAATAATAGCAACAATATATTTGATTATTTGTGTGTTTATTTATGTGTATGTGCATACCTTATATATAATATATGTTTATGTATGCGTACTATAAGTGAAATGAATGGCAATAATGATATAAAGGACAGGAATGAGGTATTAGAATTATTTTGTTATTATAAGGTATATGTACTACCTGTGAAACAGTATAGTGAAATTTAAAAGTAAACTTGGATTAGTTGCATATGTATATTGCAAATTCTAGGGCAACCACTGGGAAAAAGTAAGAAAAGCAGTATAACTGACATGCTAGGAAGGGAGAGAAAATAGAATCATATAAATTGCTCAGTTAAAATAAAACAGACAGAAAAAGAGGGGAAGACAAACACTGGAACAAAGAACTAGGGCAAAGAATAGAAAACAGTAAGAAATATGGTAGATATTAATCAAAGTGTTTCAATAATTATTTTAAATGTTAAGGATCTAAATACATCAATTAAAAGACAGATTGTCAGAGTTGATCAGAAAACAAGACCCAACTATCTGTTGTTTACAAAGAACCCACTTTAAATATAAAGACACATACACATTAAAAGCATAAGGGATGGAGAAAGACATATGTTGACAATACTAATCAAAAAAAGCTGAAGCAGCTATATTAATTTAAGAGGGAGTGGACTTCAGATCAAGGAAAAGTTTTAGGGAAAAAGAGGGACATCCACATAAGGATAAAGGGGTCAATTCTCCAAGAAGATGTGACAGTCTTCAATGTGTATGCACCTAACAACAGAGCATTAAAATATGTGAGGCAAAAACATAAAATTGCAAGGAGAAAGAGATGAATCCACTATTATAGCTGGAGAATTCAACACCCCTCTGTCATAAATGGACAGATATGGCAGGTAGAAATTCAATAAGCACATAACCAAACTTAACACCATCATTCAACTGGATATAATTGATATCTATAGACTACTTCATTCAACAACAACAAAATACACATTCCTTCCAAGCTGACATGGAACATTCACCAAAATAGACTACATTTTGGGACAGAAACACACCTTTACAAATTTAAAGGAATAAAATTCATACAATGTCTGCTCTCAGACCACAGTAGAATTAAAATAGCAGTCAGTTGCATGGATAGCTAGGAAATTCCCAAATACTTAGAGATTAATAGCATATTTCTAAATAACACAGGAATCAAATAAGAACACTTAAGAAAAGTTAAAAATTATTTTAAATTAAATAAAAACTAAAACACAAATTTTCAAAATTCGTGGGATGGAGCAAGAGCACTTCTTAGAAGGAAATATATAGCATTGTATCCGTATACTAGAAAAGAAGAAAGATCTAAGTTAATAATCTAAGTTTTCACATAGGAAACTAGAAGAGTAAATTAAATCTAGGGTAAGCAGAGGAAATAAATAATAAAAATTAGAGCAGAAATCAATGAAATTGAAAACAGGAAATCAGTAAAGAAAATCAACAAAACCAAAAGCTGGTTCTTTGAAAAGAAAGATCGCTAAAAACAATAAGCATCTAGCCATGCTAAGAAAAAAAGAAAGAGGACACACATTATTAATGTGAGAAATGAAAGAGAGGACATCACTACAGATCTCATGGACATAATAAGCAATACTATGAGCAAGCTATGCTCACAAATTTGATAACCTAGATGAAAAGGACCAATTTCTTGAAAGAGAAAATCTGCCAAAACTCAGACAAAAAGAATTACAATCTAAATAGGCCTATATTTATTAAAGAGATTGAATCAATAACTAATAACCTAAGGCAAAAAGCACCAAACTCAGATGGGTTCATTTGTGAATTCTACCAAATGTTAAAGGAAGAAATTATACCAATTTTCTACAATCTCTTTCAGAAGATGGAAACACAGAAGGAATATTTCCTAACTCAAAAAGAGGCGAAGACATTGCATGTAAAGAAAAGCACAGACCAATATCTTCCATGAACATAGATGCAAAAATCCTCAACAAAATGTGAGCCAATCAAATCCAAAATGTATAAAAAATTATCAACCAAACCAAGTAGGATTTATCCCAATTATGTAAGGCTAGTTAAACATTAAAAAAATCAATAAATGTAATCTATCACATCAACAGGCTAAAGAAGAATAATCACATGATTATATCAATAGATGAAGAAAGTACTTGACAAATCCAGTACCCATTCATGATAAAAGCTCTCGGTAAAGTAGGAATAAAAGAGAACTTTCTCAATAAAGAATATCTACAACAACTCTGCAGCTCACATCATACTTAAAAGTAAGAAATTTGAAGCTTTCCTATAAGATCAGGAAAAAGGCAAGGATATCTCCTTTCACCATTGCATTTTAACATTGTACTGGAAATTCTACCTTAGTGCAATAAGACAAGAAAATGAAATAAAAGATATACAGATAGGGAAGGAAAAAAAAAAGATGCTCATCTGTGAAGAAAATTCAAAAGAATTGATCAAAAACTCCTGCAGATAATAAGCAATTATTGCAAGGTTGCAGTGTACCAGGTTAAAAAGGTCAATCATCCTATATACCAACAATGTACATATAGAATTTAAGATTAAAAATGCAATATTGTTTATATTAACACCAAAAAGTTAAATACTTAGGTATAAATCTAATAAAATATGTGTAAGATCGATATGAGGAAAACTACAAAATTCTGATAAATGAAATCAAAGAAGAAATAAATAAATGAAGAGATATTCTATATTCATGGATAAGAAGACTTGGTATTGTTAAGGTTTTGTTCTTCCCCACTTGATCTACAGGTTCAGTAAGATCCCAATCAAAACCTTAGCAAGTTATTTTGTGGATATTGATAAACTGATTCTAAAGTTTATATGAAGAGTCAAAAGACCCAGAACAGCACACAATATTTAAGGAGAAGAATGAATATGGAGGACTTCAAGACCTAAAATATAAAACTACAGCATTCAATCATGACTTACTATAAAATTAGTGTGGTATTGGGGAAAGAATAAACAAATAGATCAATGGAACAGACTAGAGATTCAAGGAAGAGACCCACAGAAATGTAGTCAATTGATATTTGATAAAGTAGCAAAGGCAATGCAAAAGAGGAAAGATAGTCTTTAACGAATGGAGCTGGAAATACTGGACATACACATGCAAGAGATGAATCTAGACACTCTGGAACATACTCTCAGTGCAGTATTTGCAGCTATATAACAGTTTTTCTCTGTGTCCATGTCTTACATACACTGTATTCAAGAAGATTTTCACTGATAGAAAAGCAAGCTAATACAACTAACATTTTATCTTATTTTCAATATACTTAGTGCATATACCTTGAATCAGGCAATTATGAATTTGTAAATAAAGTTTTATTGAAACACAGGTGTGTCCATTCATTTATGTACCGTTGGCAGAGTTAACAGTGACCAAAACCCTGGCAAAGCCATATTTACTATTCGGCCCTTTTAAGAAAGTTTTTAATCCATTTTTGTTTGAAAACCTTGTCATCTTCCACCTGAGAAGTGAGTGATTCATGGATGGTTCAAGTAATGTAGTATTTTCCCCTCCTTAATTTTCTAGATAATTTATGACGTTAGAAATTCTACCATTTATCTTGGGAATATATTTGTGATAAATTTGAAGAGTAATCTCAATAGGCAAAAATATAAGCTAAATTTTTGCAAACTGGGAACCTAGACTGAAGAGTGAGGAAGGGAGAAGTATAGAAACCCAACCTTGTTACATTTAATAAAGGATAAAATGTTACCCTACTGTTAAAAATAAACACACTGAGGCCTAGGGAGGACACGGAACATAAAAATGCAAAACGCCCTGCAGCTGATCAATTAGAGAGCCAGGATTCAGACCCAGGTCTAATGCCAAAGTTTGCATCCCCCCCCCCCCCGCTGTGCCCCCTCGATGTCACACAACCTCCTACATCTAACACATGTATTCAGGCAGCACAGTATTTGCTGGTGCCAAGTAACTGTGGGTTTAGGTCCATGCAAACTATCCTAATTCCAATGAAAAATTGATTTTCAAACCTTAGTATAGCAGGGAATGAGAAGGAAGGCCATGTTCTTGTTTGTTTTTCCAGAATTCCCACAAACTAATGAGATGGAAATTCTGCCCTTTTGGAATCATTAGAATGTAATTCTCCCCCCCCCCCATTCCTTCTTTACTTTTCTAGGGAAAACAAGTGCCCTCCCAGCCCTTCCTAGTTTCTCTTTCAGATCAGCTCCACTGCAAAAGCATGAAATCTTGCCCTGCTTCTTTCCCTAAAGGTGTCCTCCTGGGAGAAGCAGCATTTGTTCACCTGCTCTGGGTATAACTGAGGGTATTGGTTTAGTTGGGAGTGGGAAGGGCGAATAGCAGGTCAAGGCACATTTACTACTTTGCCAGCAATAAATATATTTTTATCTCCATCTTTTTGTCCCTAATTTGGAGGAAATTGGGATATAGTCACCTGCCCAATCATTTTCTAGAATCAAGGACATTACCACATACTCAACATCTTTTTGTCACAGGAGTGCTATTTTCAGTTCTCATCTCAGACAGATAATGTTCTACTGTCAGAGGCACAGAATCTTATGACTGTAGTGGGGATCTTAGAAGTCATTTAGTTTAGTCTTCCTGGCAATGCATAATTTAACAAATATCACCTTATCTGTTTTAATTAGCTAATTTGTGTATGTTACCTACAAAACTGCCATATAAAAGAAAAGCCGAAACACATTTGCTGTTTATAAAGTCACAGTCCTTGAAGCTTGGCAAAATTCTGACTGTCTGAAATGTGTAACATTCTAGCTATGATATCAGAAACCAACTTTTGATCCCATCAGGGCTGGAAGGGGTTAGCACAAGATAAGATTTAGTGTTTAGAGTAGTTGTACTGCCCTTTGAAATCCCTATTTTCAGGTAAATTTTTGAAGCAAACAAACATAAAGAGAAGAAAAAAAAGAAAATGAAGGTTATTTGGAGTGGCAAACCTTAAAAGTCTTTCTTCACAGCCTCTTGTATCTCCAAGGAATCTCTTTTGGCTCACGGGTCACTCTGTTATTGGAAGGAAATTCAAATGCAAATAATGCAGCGCAAGGTGTTCTATGAGCCATGCTGGTTTCTTGCCAAGACTGGCTTCACTGAGCATGTTACCTAGGCAGTCTTGCTTGCTTTAATACTCAGCTGTTTCTATCTTAACATTGTCAATAATTTTTGAATAAGGAACTCCATAGTTTTTTTTTTTTTTTTTGTTCTTATTTTGCCCTGGGTACCACGAATTCATGTAGCCAGTCCTGGTTCTTGCTAAAGCAGACTTCCGCTCTATATTACATCTCCCAAATAACATGAAAAGTGTATGTGTTTTGTTGCTGTTGTTTGTTCGCTTTTAGGATAAGTCAATGACTTTTTTAAACTACTTACCAAAGACAGTGTAACAAACAAGTTACACCATCAGTGAATATGTTTCAAGTTTTCTGTTTGTTTTGTTTTGGTTTGGTTTGGTTTTGGTTTATTACAGCTCTCTATCTTGTTAAGAAACAATAGGAAATGGGAATAGGAATAGAAATCTTTTCCACTGGATGGATAAGGGACCAGAGTAGACTCATTTTTTTTTAAAGATTTTATTTATTTATTTAGAGAGAGAGCATGCACCTGTGTGCAGGTGAACTGGGGGAGGGGCAGAAGGAGAGGGAGAGGGAGAATCTCAAGCAGACTCCGAGCTGAGCACGGAGCCTGACTCAGGTCTCAGTCCCACCACCCTGAGATTATGGCCAGAGACAAAATCTAGAGTTGGATGTTTAAACGACCGAGCCACCCAAGCACCCCCAGAGTGGAGTGGATTCATTTTTAAAACTACGAAGAGTAATGCCTCTGGAGTTATACTTCTGTTCAAATCTGGGATAATTCATTTGTAAGCTCTGTGACTTTGGTAAATTAGTTAACCTCTGTCTCAATTTTCCCATCAACAAAACAGATAATAGTAATATTTATCTTGTAGGATTATTTGAGGAAAAATGAGATATATGTAAAACACTTAGCACAATGTGATTAATACTGAGATATTAATATCCCCAAATGCCTAAATTCACTAGCACATTGTTTTATAGATGCTAAAATAAATATTAATTAAATTGTTAAATTAAAAAAAAACTAAAAAGATATCAAGACATATCCAAGAAAAACTTTTTACTGACAAAATTTATAATACGTTTTCCTATATACTTCATTTAACAAATTATTTTTTCAATAGTGATTCAGCAAATATGGACCTTAGAATATTGACATTTTTATTGCCTATAAAGCACTTGGATTTCCTTAAAAGAAAGTATACATAAATTCTTAGACATCAGACAATATTACTCATTTTCTTAAAATAATTTCCAGCAGTTTTTAAAATTTAAACAAATCAGGATGAAAAATGACCAACAATCTTGACCAGTGTCATTTTTAGATATCAAATTTATAAGGTTGACTCAGATATATAAACATTGAAAGGTGTTTATGTGTGGCCTGCATCTACTCTGTACAGAAGAAAAACAATTTAAGACCATTCATTGATAAGAAATACCGGAAAGTTTCCTCAGAATCCACGTGATGAAGGGTGCTGGAGAACTGGTGATCAGTGAACCTTTCTACATGAGTATGAGATTTGCTATCAAGGCTCTGAAAGCACAAAGCCTCCAAGGCAAATGAGAATAATAATCATAATCCCAGTCATAAGCCTAATAACACGGGGGTGATTAAATATCACTCTCTGGGGAAGAAATAGATTGATTCTGTTTCATAAAGGGGAAAAACTCACATCTTCCTCAAATATGGCATTAACTATATGGCTAAAGTTGGGTTTCAAGTGGAGGCTGGTACATTGAGGAGAGATAATTAACTGCTTCTCCGAGGTATAAGCACTTACCACATGCAGAGTGGTTATATTGACTAAGCATCTAATTTGGTATTAGCACATTTTAGCTGCTGAATAGATATGATCTTCCTTTTGTTTCCAACCTGCTAGCAACCACCTAATTAGATTCTATCATCACACCTCCCATCCAACACTACCAACAGCACCCTTCGGTCAAGATATACTCTCTGTCTTTTAAATGGCAGACTTCCATGAATGCGCGGCCATCAGAATGTTCATCTATAGCTGGTGACGTCCAGTATGCCTGGCTCTGCCTTCAGCCGGTTCCATTTCTTTAACTAGAAAAAATTAAGTTTTTTAAAAACAAAAATTCTTGTCAGTGGATATAGCACTTCCTCTGCCTTCTTCCATGTGTTTGCAACGGACTCTGAAAGCCATTAAGTGGATGACTCTGAGGGAAGAAATTTGGTATTTATTTATGTATTTATCACAATCCCATTCTCCCCCACATTTTTCTTATTTGACATTGTTTAGGAAGGAAAGTAATAAACTGATCTCATTTATTCATGTCATCTCTTGTAAAGATTCTCATCACATTGTAATTATAACATATATTGTACTGTTAACTCATGAGCACAAAATCGTCCCATAGAGGCTACCAAACAAGCATTTCAGTACAACAGGTTTAGTTAGCACTAAGGCAGATTCGACACAGGACAAAATAACTATATTCCATTTTGTTCACTCCCTTCAAAGATGAGCAATACTTCAGAATAATATGCTTAATAGAAAAGTTACCCAGGCAACTAAAGAAAGTATTCTTTTTTCAAACTCTTCTAAGGTAAAGGTATTAATTGACTTGATTTATCTACTTCAAATTGTTGGTTCACACATCCTGAGAGGTCGAAAAGAAAGTGTGAATAATAATAATTTAAAAAAATAATTAAAAAATTTTTTTTATTTTTTAAAATTATTTTTAATGTTTTTTATTATGTTATGTTAGTCACCATACAGTACATCCCTGGTTTTTGATGTAAAGTTCGAGGATTCATTAGTTGTGTATATATAACACCCAGTGCACCATGCAATACGTGCCCTCCTTACTACCCATCACCAGCCTATCCCATTCCCCCACCCCCCCTGAAGCCCTCAGTTTGTAAAAAAAATAAATTTAATGGTTAGAATGATAAATGCATTCATTTAATTGGTGCAGTAATCAATGTTTACGTTCTAGTTCCCTTTCTTTATTTCAGGATGAATCACGTGGTGGAAAAACCCCAGTAGGTTCATACCTTAAGGAACCACAAGTTTCTTTCTACTTCCTTATTACTAAGAGAGAAGTCAATTGCTGCACATTTGAAAATATCTGTATAAGTCAGAGTAGTATAAATTAAAAAAGAAAAATGTTATACAACCAATTTAAACTAAGCCATATAAATAGGAGCAAGGTTTTGTTTTTGGGAACTGAAGTAAACTGAGACTAAAAGAAGGGTGATTACTGGGGCTCCTGGGTGGCTCAGTCAGTTGAGCTACTGGCTCTTGATTTTGGTTCAGGTCATGATCTCAGGGTCCTGAGATTGAAAACGGTATTGGGCTCCCCACTCAGCACAGAGTCTCCTTAAGATTTTCTCTCTCCCTCTGCCCTTCCCCCTGTTCCTGAGCATGCACTCTCTCTCTCTCAAATAAATAAATAAATAAATAAATAAATAAATAAATAAATAAATAAAGTGTTTTTTAAAAAAGAGTGATTGCTTTATCCAGTTCCATCATATAAATTTCTAGAAACTAGGAGCACTGAGTTCTGATCCTGTATCTCCACCTTTAGACCTTGCTGCTCAATGTATACCATAGTGCTAACATATTAATATTCAATAATGCTGGTGAGGTTTTAGACTAAAATGAAATATAGCTGTCATTAGATATAAATTCAGCAAACTGTGATGCTAAAATCCAGTTTAGCAAAGAAAGACGAAAGAAGAAGAAAGAGAAAAGAAAAGGAGAAAGGAGAAAGAAAAAGAAGAGAGGAGGTCAAAGAGAGAAAAGCAAGTTTTGGTACCGGAGAAGCATTGTTTGAACCTGACCTTTGTCAGCTAAGTAGGAAACCATGCATGACATATGTACTCAGGGTTCACAATCTGTTTCTTTGTGAGGTACTCAACCTTCCTGATTATTCTGTGTTCTTACAATTTCTCTCTCTTTTCTATTCAGCATTGCAGATCCTGGATGTGAGACAGATTCAATGTTTTAAGACTGTCTGAAGTCTCTTGCTTATCCAAGAGAGAGAAAGACAAAAGCATTAAAATACTAAGGGTTTCAGGGCATTATGTCTTTTTAAAAATCAATAGTTAATAATGATTACCTATAATTATATATGCAGATGTTAGCTAAAGCTATACATAAATATGTAAATTTAAAAACTGTCAAAAATTTTAATTGCTTAAGATTTTTAGACTTGATAAAATGTTCGTTATCATCAGTTGTAATCTCAGTGGCTTTACCGTTAGGGTTGCAGTAAGGATTGGGCTTAATTGGAAAAGACTTTATGTGTGAAAAAACAAACAAACAAACAAAAACAATTTATTATGGAAGGAGTATTGGAGTTTATTCCCAGTTGGAAAAGACTATTTGGGAAAAAAAAAAAAACAACACTCCTTATGAACTGAAATACTCTCATATTCTCAGTGTTTTTACTTCTTTTGTCTAGAACTTTGTCTCTCCGCTTACTATAATTACTTTAATTATCTGATGTTCAAATATTTTTAAAATAGCAAAATCTAGCCTTGAACTGAACCCTGTACTTATATTATTATTTTTTCATATTTAAGTTTCAAATAACGTTTTTAAAATAAGCCCCAAAGTGTACTGATTTATACACCTCAATAATAAAATATCATGGTGACTTTTTTTTCTTCTCCGAATTTTATTTAAATTCCACTTAGTTAACATGTAGTGTAATATTAGTTTCTGGTGTAGAGTTTAGTGACTTATCACTTAAAATATCCAGTGCTCATCACAAGTGCCTTCCTTAATCCCCATCACCCATCTAACCCATCCTCCCTCCCACCTCCTTTCCAGCAACCATCGGTTTCTTCTCTAGAGTTTTAAGAGTCTTTTTCTTGGTTTGCCTTTCTTTTTTCTTTCTCCCTATGTTCATTTGTTTTGTTTCTTAAATTCCACATATGAGTGATATCATGTGGTATTTGTCTATCATGGTAACTATTGTTCCACACATTAACATTTGGAAAAACCTGTAAATATTATCAATCATCTTGACCTCAGCCATTAGAATTTTTTAAAAGCTGATATAACATTTGAGCTTCCATTTGTGAGTTCTTTGGATTGGTTTTGGTATAGGTCAGGCTATACAGTGGCTTATATAAAATACTTAAAATTTATGCTGCTAGAGATAGATATTAACACATCAGTCTTTGACTTCTGCTTTTCAACAGCATTTTTCCACTTTAAAAGCACAACCTTTTGATGTGTGCAGGCACAACATATCTGCAATTATATAATTACATGATGCATTTGCATAATATTGAAATTATAGATGCTCCTCTGTGCTCATTTAGCTGACAGTGTAAAAAATGCTACCATTCCATCAGTTCATTGGAAGCAGCCAGAAGATTAAAAGGTTCACAAATATTCTTAAGTCATTTACCAAAATGGTCAACAGACTAATTTTTTGACTCCGCTCCAACTTATTTTTCTTTAAAAATGTTCTCTCAGAAACATTTAATTAGCTGTCCAATTAAATTCAGTATTCTGAAATGTATTTATATTAACCAGGCTAAAAGATAATCAGTTGTTAGAATTTTTGCTAATTCTACAAATAAATAAACATGTAAATAAATATTAGTTGACTACTTCTTTGCTAATTCTAGGACCAGAATTGAATAGCAAAAGCAGAAAGGCCAGATCAAAATATGATCAGAACAAAAGGAGTAGTGAAATTCCTGGCCAAATGTTATAGAGCAAGAGCAGAGATACTAAACCAATATTCTGGTTCAGTGACAGCAGTATCTTGAGTGTCTTTTGGTTTTCATTCAAGCATCAGACTTTTAAGACAAAAATCTTAATGTGGTAGTGGTGGTGTTTTATTTTTAAATTAGACTCAGTTCAAATAAAGTGGATATTAGAGAACCTCAAATGTGGCTGCTGCTTCTTCTTTTTTTTTAATTTCCTTTTTTGGAGATTAGAAGAAACAAAGAAGGATAAGTGTATGTGCCCTCTGCTGGCAAAGTTAAGATCATAGTCTCTTTCTAGAGACAATAGAAACAGAATCCTGGAAGCAGAACAGCACATTATATTCAAAGAGATTTTACAGAAGGAACAAAACAGATTTGAATTAATTAAGGAAATGTTTTGAAAGGACTGGAGGCAAGTGAGGTATTGCAGTCTATAGCAAGGCTGAATGAAGTTATTGGAAAATAACAATGTTTATTTGTAGAAAAATAATGAAGCTTAAACATCTAGCTTGTTTAATTCTATTAAGGTTCTAGAAGACAAAATAAAACTAAATTACTTTATGAGATTAATTTAAGCTTTGTGAACCTCTGACAATAATTATAGTTCATTTGTCTCTGAATCTTAAATACTAGATAAATTTGGTGTTCTTAGAATTAATAGAATATTGATCTTTTTAACAATTGAACTAACCTAACATTTCCATCTTTTTAAAGTCTCAGAAAATAATGAATCTGTATAACCTCAGCGATTTGAAGAAGCAAGTTTTTAATGAGTAAAAGTACAGAAAATAAAATTAATCTACCTCAGAAATTTTGTAAAACATCAACAAATGTTCCTCAAACTGGAAACACTTGCAGAGAAAATAAATGAGCAATAGGGATGCAGTCAATGCATTAGTGTCAACTCAGGAGAATGTGACAAATGGTGTCCCGGAAAAGTTGATTTGGGGCCTGGTGTTGGTCTATCTTCTCATCAGGTGTCTGGATGATAAAATACAGAACATATTCTTTAAACCTGAAAGTGGCATTAAGGAGTCAAAGATTGATTTAGTCCCAACTTGGAAGGGAGCGTTTTGGAAGTAAAGAGTGCCTCAGGAGTTAATCCACCCAAAGTCCCTTATTTTGTAAACGAGGAAACTGAGGCCCAGAAAGATTAAGTAAGGTAAAAAGATTAGAAGAAACTATAGTTGAATGACAAGATACAGATACAGAATCAAATACAGAATGTAGTTCATTAAAGACAATTGTGGAACTCTCCACTGGAGAGGAAAACAAAAATATCCCATACATCTGGCAGAAAATGGCTCAGGGTCATAGTTCACAACAAGTTGACCATGAATCATTAGTCTGAGAATAGAGTAGGGACACTTTCTTTAAAAAAAACCTAACCTAACAATATTAACAAATTAAAGATGATTCTAAAGGAGGGAAAATGTATAGCAAAAATGTAATCAATGTATATAAAAGATCAGGGACTCTATTCTCTATGCTGCCAACAATTAGTTAAAAACTTTGATCAGTTGCTTAGTGAATCTGACCTCCACCTTCTAGATATATAAGCAGGTTAGTTAGGTGATCATCCTCCATTATTAGTTTTTTTTTGAACAATGCAGTATTAAGTGTCACACCTACTGAAAGTGGGTTTTCTCTACCAATGAGGGGCACACACAATAATACATTACTTTTAATTTAAAATTATATAACTTTATAAATTTGAAGAATAGTCATAAAGCTAACTAACGGGTTGGAAAGAAATTGAAATATTTGGAGAGTTAAGGTTAAGGAAGAAGAAACAGAAAAGGTGAATGTAGTGAAGTCATGTCATCACAGAGTTTTAGGACTAGAATATGAAATATTCTAATTCTTTCATCTTAAATATGCACAAGCCGGAATGGGAAGTTATATGGTGTGATTAAAAGTTAGCAAATGGCGGGGAAATGGAAGCCAGGTCTGAGTTATTTCCATTGCCTTTAATAAAGTAGCGGGCTCTTCTCCCTTACTGTGGCTAGAACAATATGATTGAAGAACAGGGGACTTAATTCCAAAGCATTCTCCCCACCCTTTTTAAAGAGAAAAACAAAAACAAAAACCCTCAACAACTTAATGTCCAGCGTCTAATAGTCTGAAAAATCAAGGGAAATTAGTTGATGATCCATTTCTCATATTTTAATTAAAACTTTTTTTTTTCATTTTCACTTCATTTGCATGTTTTCTTAATGGCATTGGATATTTGTCCTTGTCAGCTATAGCCGTAGTTAAATTTTGAACTTTAGATGAAATTTTCTGAGAGAAAATAATGGAGTCTATTTTACAGAAATATATTGAGTTTACTATATAGCCATATTAGTAGTCAACGAATCAGAGTGTAGGAGACAGTAGCACTGATGTTCAATAGCGGGTTTGTTCCTTACTGGCCTAGCACCTTTTTAAAAAATTTTTTTTGAGGGAGAGAGAGGGTGGGGACGGGCAGAGGGAGAGAGAGAGAATTCCAAGTAGGCTCCATACCCAGAATGGAGTCTGACATGGGCCTCAGTCTCAGGACCCTGAGATCATGACCTGAGCTGAAATCAAGAGTCAGATGCTTAACAGACTGAGCCACCCCGGTACCCTTGGCCTAGCACCTTTAACAGACAACCAACCCATTCAGGTTTCATGTTTCTGTTTCCTAAAAAAAAAAAAAGAAAAAAGAATTGTCTTCCAAAAAGTAATGTTAAAGAAATTTGCAATTATTTTAATATCTGTGGAAAATGCACACATAATAAACAAAGTCTCCAGAACAAAGGAGCATGTCATTACTGATAAGTATAAAATCATAAAGGATCATTTGCTAGATGAAAGGGTCGTGCTACAAGATATAATAGTGTCTTGAGTTGAGGAAGTACCGCAAGGGGTACAACACAATTGGATCAGAAAATAGACCGTGCAGATGGAGTCTGAGCTCTGATAAATATAACAAAATATGGTCAAGCTACGAACCAAATAAAAGGAACGGGAACCCAAGGGGTGACAGATTAGTGTTATGTGATAAAAGCATAAAAAAAGACAACTACAGCAGTAACTCTTGGTATTCAGTCTTTGTGAAGATATTGGAAAGGCTGAAAGTCAAATTTGAAACTATGTGTGAAACCTATTAACTGCAGAAGTGCCTAACTGAAGCATGATCAGATCTTCACACACCATCCATGCTGTTTGCAATGAATCATAACGCATGGTAAAAATCTGAATAATACTAAGCTAAGGGGAATCAATGGCTATTATTTGGAACTGAAAAACGAAAACACAGGTATAAGCCTTCCACTTAATAACATATACAGGGCTGAAGTTTCTAGAACATAGTTAGGCTTCCTGTTGGGACAGTCATTTCTTTAGGAGGACTTTGGATGGGGAGGCATGCTCTGTAGTACTATACTTTCAGAAGGAGAAGGCTGACAAGTCTTACCTCCAGTGAAAATGTTGCCAGTGCTGAACATTAGAGTGCCTTCTCCAGTTTGCTGTGTGAAGACCTGTGGCTGCTTTTTAATCTCACTTTATTTTATTTTATTTTTTTTAAAGATTTTATTTATTTATTTGACAGAGAGAGACAGTCAGCGAGAGAGGGAACACAAGCAGGGGGAGTGGGAGAGGAAGAAGCAGGCTCCTAGTGGAGGAGCCTGATGTAGGACTCGATCCCAGAACGCTGGGATCACGCCCTAAGCCAAAGGCAGACGCTTAACAACTGCGCCACCCAGGTGCCCCAATCTCACTTTAAATACCCAAGAAATGCTCTGGGAACCACAGCTGGCCATTGGAATACTGTAATATTACAGACAGTTTCATACTTTATTAAGATTAAGGATTCTGGTTTTATTTCCATTTTCTTTTCATTATCTAGGTTATTATGGTTATGAAATTCAGTAGTCCAGAGTAGATAGTTACCATAATACACATTGTTAGTGGATTTTCATGTTTCTTAAAAAATAGATGATAATGTTCACATAGTGTAAGCTTCTATAATCAGAGGTGATTTTTAATTTTTAAAAATTAATTTTAGGGGTGCCTGGGTGGCTCAGTCTGCTGGGTGTCTGCTTCAGCTCAGGTTATGATTCCAGGATCCTGGCATCGAGCCCTGGGCTCCCTGTTCAGCGGGAAGCCTGCTTCTCCCTCTCCCTCTGCCTGCCACTCCTGCTGCTTGTACTCTCTCTCTGTCAAATAAATAAATAACATCTTTAAAAAAATTAAAAAATTAATTTTACCAAGCAGCCACATATAATGGAAAAAAAACCATAGTCTGTGTATTCAGGCAGATCTATTTTTACAGTATACTTCCCCTTGGTAGATTACTCTAATATTAGAGAACTTTAGAACCCAAGTTCTGTAGATTTTGATGAACAGCACCAATTCTTTCTAAAAGCCAATAATTTGTTCCTGCATTGTTCCCTGCAGTATTTCTTTCACAGTCTTCAAACAGTGATTTGATTACATTCCTTCCAGTATAGCTCCATCTTTATCCACGCACCCGCCACCTTGTTCCCTAACAGCTGCCCGTCTCTATTCACCACGTGCGGACAGCTGTGAGTAGGAGGATGGGCTTGGGACGATGGAACTGGCTGCCGCTAGGGGCACAGTGCTGGAGGCGCTCCCAAACTTTCCGCTCTCAATTTGAGGCGCTAGTCCCAGCAATTCAAGAATATCTTTAGTCCCTTGAGAAGAAACAAAATGAAGTCCATACAGAATTACATTCTCATCCATAATACTCTAATCAGGTATATTATGAATTCTACAGTTATAATTAACCCACCTATCCTAGTCTGGGCTACTAAAACAAAAATATCATAGGCTGGGTGGCTTAACAAACATTTCTCACAGTTCTGGAGGCTGGGAAGTCTAAGATCACAATGTCAGCAGAATTTATGCCTGGTGAGGGCTTGCTTCCTGGTACACAGGCGGCCACCTTCTCACTATGTCCTCACATGTCTGCAGAGTCAAGGGTGTCTCTCTCTCTTTATATATATATATAAATATATATACGTATATATATATATAAAGATAATGTATATACATAATACATATATAATATATATAAAGATAATGTATACACACACACACACACACACACACACACGCAGTATTTATTTATTTATTTGATCCAGAGAGAGAGAGAGAGAGAGCGCGTGCGTGCACAGAAGCAGGGGGAATGGCAGGCAGAGGAAGAGGGAGAAGCAGGCTCCCCCCTCAGCAGAGAGCCCAAGGTGGGTCTGGATCATAGGTCCCTGGGAACTTGACCCGAGCTGAAAGCAGATCCTTAACAGACTGAGTCAGCCAGGCACCCCTCAAGGGTCTCTTAAGGGCACTAATCCCTTATAACGTCTCTACCTTCATGACTTATCACCCCCTAAAGGTCCCACTTCCCAATACTAGCACATGGAGATTAGGTTTCCATATATGAATTTTGGGGCAATACATTCAGTCTATGGCACTACCACTACTATTAACTTCTTTTCACAGCATCTCGATTTCAAAATATGTTTTCCTGTCTGTTCTTGAGGTTTGCCTCTCGATATTTAATGGCTGGAGATACTCCACAAACCAGCGGACAGTCGGATTCACCTACTTGGGTTAAGTGCCATGCTTTGGCTTGATTTAAAGTCTTACCAAGATCACACACAATTCAGTTGTGTCAACGTCCTGAAATGAAACTTACCGCTCTTACTAGAAAAAGAGAGAAAAGACAGTGGGAAAACCTAACAAAAACAAACCCATAAATGCCTTCAGTTTCAATTTCTGGCTGCTAAACTTGAGTCAATCCAATCATTTTCTTCTTTTTTTTTTTTTAAAGATTTTATTTATTTATTCGACAGAGATAGAGACAGCCAGCGAGAGAGGGAACACAAGCAGGGGGAGTGGGAGAGGAAGAGGCAGGCTCCCAGCAGAGGAGCCCGATGTGGGACTCGATCCCGGAACTCCAGGATCACGCCCTGAGCCGAAGGCAGACGCTTAACCGCTGTGCCACCCAGGCGCCCCACCAATCATTTTCTTCTTTATCACTTGGATGGTTGAAAATGTTCTCCATCTTCAGTGCATATATTTCATTCTTTTCTAGTTGGTAAACCATGAATTTTATCATTTCTTTTTTGTATTAAAGGGACCTGACCACAATCAAAGCTTTCTCAAAATGGCAAAGAGTAAACGTATCCTAAGGATAAACCTGGATAAAATATTCTTCCCTCAAGATCAATATGCAACCTAGGATATCATAATAGTTTTGAATTAAATGAATGTGAATTGTTGCTTTAAAGAGATATTAACCTATAACAAGTACAGCAGCAATACATTTCCATTGGCTAATGAAATTAATCTTCCATGTAAGTGTGTGTTTTTTAGTAATGTCACTATTAAACACAAGGATGATATAGATTAGAAATCTTTTGACTTTTACTGATATCCTTAGAAATACAACAATGTGAATAAAATATATTTAAGTATACTTAAAAGTAGGAACCGCAGCTTCAGCAAGATAAGAGATGAGTGGCAAAAGCTAGTTTTCATAGTCCCTAACCTTGAGGAGTGGTCCGGATGACAGTTTACACACTGATCAGGGACTATTCTAAAGGGCAGTGATGAAAACTCTACCTTTATAAAACATATAAGCAGGTACAGGTTACTACTACTACATACAGTTGCCAGGCAGTTCAGCCCAAACACATTCCAAATCCTCTCAGGGAGCTGAGAAAAAGTGATTATTTCCTTTTAAATAGAAGCTATTATTAATGTGCTAACAGTTAGGGATATTGGTAAAATCTAGAGTTTTAATCACAAATAGAGTGACATAGTTTGTATTGAGATTCTTAGTCAGTAGCCAGATATTGAAATAAAATGAAAGTTTTAAACTGTTTCAAAAACAAATAATGATTTCTAATCACATTTAATGTCAATAAAAACTTAGTTTATTCATAATAATCTGTGAATGAAATTAACTCAAAAAGAACTACATTTCATTTTAGGGCTGAAAATAATTCATACTATTCAACATTTTCAGATAAAAATATGAAACAAGAATAGTGACCGTGAAAGAATAATCCACAATTGACTTTGAACAAATTTTACTGTTAAGATATTTCCAACTATAAGAGAAATTCAAAATACAAGATTTAAATTATTTCAAATAACCAGAATTGTTACAAACTACATTGAGGAGGATTATTGCTGGATTCATAAAGAGAATGGAATCCCACCTTTGCATTACCTCATACCGAAGATACTAAAAATATAAAATGATTATAGTTGCAGCCGAACTTCTTTTTATTTCTCTTAAGTTTCTTGCACAAAATATATTTATAAAGCATTAAGGACCTGTGAACTTACTTTTCCAAATATTGTCCACTAGGGTCAGGGGATTGGCTGGTTCACCTGGCCAGTAGTAATGCATAGAGAAATCTGGCTGACTCAGAAGTCTTAGGAAAACCACTAATTTTGCTGGTTTCATTTTCCCCACTGGAAGGACGCTGGTTCCCTAAAAATTCTCTTTTAGCTGGTACCTAAGATAAGAATACAGTTGGAACATGGGTATGGCAAATGAAGGTCAGAGGTCACTGTAAATCACAAGTGAAGATGAATAAACTTTAACAAAACATTTTTTTTTAAGTAGGCTCCACACCCAAAGTGTGGAGTGAACTCATGACCTTGAGATCAAGAGTCACACTCTCTGCTGAATGAGCCAGCCAGGCACCCCTTAATTTTTTAAAGTGCATATTAGTTTGCTAGCATTAAAAATACCATTGACTGGATGACGTACACAACAGAAATTTATTTTCTCACAGTTCTGGAGGCTACAAGTCCCAGATGAAGGTACTGGCAGGATTGGTTTCTTCTGAGGCCTTTTTTCTTGGCTTGTAAATGGTAGCCTTCTTGCTGTGCCTTCACATGGTCATCCCTTGGTCTGTATTGTCTGTGTCTTAATCTCTTCTTTTTATAAGGACTCTAGTCATACTGGATTAAGCTTCACCCATATTACTCCATTTTACCTTAATTAGCTCCTTAAGACTGTCTCCAAATACAGTCACATTCTGAGGTACTGGCGGTTAGGACTTCAACATAGGAATTTTGGAGGGGATAAATTCAGCCCATAACCAAGTGTATTTATAAGTAATATCTCTTTGTAAATGCGTTGAAACAAGTAGCGATATATTAAATCTTTAATATATTAGAAGGTAATAAAATAAACCTTTCTCACAGAATCACCAGATTATATACCCTCACGTGATCTTGGAGAGAGCTCAGTCCATCTGCCCATTTAACATGGAAGAAATGAAGGCCCGGCATATGGTAGTGATTCATTCAAATTCTCTCTGTTGTGTCACTCCACAACAGGTGCTTAGTATGTTAAGCATTACTGATTATCCCAGTGCAATTTATCGTACATATTTTTTTGTGCAAAGAGTTTTTGACAGTGTGTTCTGTACTATGGTGTTTGTGGCAAGCACAAACAGAAATAGCTCGAGTCCTCATAGAGCTTACAGCTTTGTAGAAAGTCAAAATATTACAAAATAAGCATGCCAAAAATGTAAAACAAAACTGCAATACAAAATAGAAATACATAGTGCTGTAAGAACCTACAGTACAGTGACTTACTCGACTTAATCAAGATGATTTTCCAGCGGAAGTCACCTTGAGCAGAGAGCTGGATGGGAGTAGAAACTAACCACATAAGGAAGGGCCTGGTCTGCAGCCCCCATTACCCCTCTGACCTTTCTTGACCAATTTCCTCCTCACCCACACAGTGTCAATCACATTGTCTCGCCTCTGCCATTCTCTGCACATGCTGACCTTGCTACCTCTGTAACCCTTCAGCCGTCTTCCACCACATACCTCCTCAGCCAGCTCCTTCATACATCAGCTCTCCATTTTCAGGGAAGTCTATTTTCCACAGTACTATATCCTGTTCTAATCCATCTTTCAATAGTGCTTTATCTGGCTCTATTATTCTTTTTTATTTTCCCTATAAGACATCACTTTTTCATATTATTTGTAATTTATTTAAATATAATGCTTATTGTGTATTGATTGACTCCTCAGCGAGAACAGAAGCTCTGTTGATGGCAGCAATTTTTGTCTGTTTGGGTTGCTGATGTATACCAAATCCCATGGACAGATACATAATGGTCATTCCAAAAATGTTTATTGGTTGAACTGACGGATTTATTGATTGCTGAAGGAAGGCTTGTGTCTGGGGCACATAGGTTATAGAGGCCAGACACTGCAGCGTCTTGTGGCATTTTCTGTAACTAAGATACAGCGAAAGAAAGAGGGGTGCAGGAGCCATTAAAGAGTTGTAAAAAAGGGAACGTGAGCAGATTTAAATTTTGAAAAAACATCTCTGGTGTTCCTTGCTGTAATAATCCGGGTAAAAGATATCAGCTTGAACTAAGCAGCTGGTGGGCAAGACGGACAGTAGAGGAATGAGTCTAGAGAAATTTAGGAGGTAAAATGTCGATTACATGAGGAAAGTCTGTGTAGTCAAAAATGCATCCAGTTGCTGGCTTTCTCAAACTCTTTCCACTACAGAGGAAGAGATAAGGAAAACACAGACTTTAAACTATAGCTCCTTGGTTTACATCCAAATTTCATAACATAACTTTGTGACTTCGGGCAAGTAACTTAACCCCCTGACCCTCAAATTACTTTCTATGCAGAAGTAGTAATAATTGCTACATGCAGACTTTCTGTAAATATGAAATTGCAAAATGTATGCCAAGCACCTGGTAGCCAATAAACAGAAGCTACTCTTAATAGCATGTTTATCTGAAAAATATCTTTCTTTGAAATAAAGCCATTTTATAAAGTTTAATTTGTATTTTGGTTTTTCTTCAAAATGTCACTCGCGTGTATTGCAATTTTAAATGTCCAGTTGCTACTGCTGTGAGAGAGTCTACTATAATTGTCACCTTTGATAATGCGCACCATTTATGGTGGCCTATTGCAGCAATGGCCCTCAATTCTCTCTTCTCACCCTGACTCTGGGCGTGGCCATATGATTTGTGTTGGCCGATACAGTAGCAAATATGACTTAAGCTGAGGCTTGAAAAGCACTTGCACTATGGGATTTCCTCTTTTGCTGCGCCGGGGATCACTGTGATCGGCCCCTATAAAGAAGTCCAGGCTAGCCTTCTCAAGGATGTGACCACAGAGAGCTAAAAGGAGTTTTGTCAGATGTGGTTCCTAAGGCCAAGCACACTGCCAGTGACCAGACGTGTTCATGAGGTCATCCTAGACCAACCAGCCCCAGCAGATACACTACTTGACCAAAGAGATTGCCCAAGCTGGTTCATATCAGGAGAACTGCCCAACGGATCCACAGATTCATGAGAAAGAATAAAGGTTTCTTGTTTGAGGCCATTAAGTATTTGTGTAGTTTATTATGTAACAAAATCTAATTGACATATATTGTGTCTTCAAGTCCCTAGCAAGATGCCTGGAGCATAGTACATGTTTAATAAATACTTGAAGAAGTTTGAAATCTTTATTTAATGGATAAATAACACTATGTGGTTGGATTAATTGCCGAAAATTAATGTTTTCTATAAGAAACAACTTTTCTTCCATAATTACTAGAACATGAATTATCTGCTATTATTCCTTTCCGCCTTGGTAACAGTGTGAAAAATATTATTTTCTTAAACATGTATATGATTTGTAAGCTATAAAAATTAAATATTACTTTGGCACATGTCAATTTTGAAATTTTACTTTGCAGGAGCTAATTACTAATTATGAAAATCAGAAAAATATTTTTATATACATATCTACCTATTCACTTAAAAATGTGTGTATATGTGTGTGTATATATATACAGTATGTGTGTGTCCATATATATTTATATATACACACACAAATGTGTGTGTCTGTATATACGTATATATGCAACCAGTTAAACTTTATACTGCGAAGAGTAAATAAAATTACGTTATATGGTTGGGAGAATAGTCACAGTAAAGACAAAAAGTTGGTTAAAACCAGTCTGTGGAGAATCTGGTTGAATATACCTTGAAGGCTGACATCTCACTAAGAATAAACACCAAGATACTTATTATGACTTACAAGACCCCATATATCCAATCAGGTGTCACTTTCTGATTTTGTTGTAACTACCCACCTCCTCATTCTTCCCATTACAGCTCTGATGGTCTTTATTTTTGCTTCAGCATTGCAGGGCCTTTGCACTTGTGAATTTCAGTGCATGTACACTATTCCCAAATAGTCATATGACTTGCTCACTCACCTCCTTCAGGTTTCTTCTCAGAAACCGCTTCTCCGTGAGGGCTTCCCTGGTTAAGCTATTCAATTTCACATCTGCCCTTCAGCACTTTATAACCCATCTCTCGGATTTTCTATTTCCTCCTTAGCACCGATCACAGTCTTGCATATATTTACTTATTTATCTTCTTTATTGTCCAGGACATAAGCTAAATGAGGGTAGGAATTTTTATTTGTTTTGCTTACCACTTTATCCTCAGCACCTAAAACAGTGACAGACATGTAGTGAAAGCCCAATAATATTTGTGGAATAAATGAAAGACAGGGGTTCTTTTTTTTTTTTTAAGATTTTATTTATTTACGTGACAGAGAGACAGCCAGCGAGAGAGGGAACACAGCAGGGGAGTGGGAGAGGAAGAAGCAGCCTCCCAGCGGAGGAGCCCGATGTGGGACTCGATCCAGAAACGCCGGGATCATGCCCTGAGCCGAAGGCACACGTTTAACGTGACTGCGTTACCCAGGCGCCCCGAAAGACAGGGGTTTTTATTCCTGGGTTTTTCAGAGCATCTTTGAATTAGCTGAACATTATACAGAACTCTAGTTTAGTTGTAATTATAATTGCAGTTTTGTTGGGAGAGGGCCCATACCTTTCAGCAGATTCTCAGGTGTCTTGGTGCAGGAACCCAAATGCTAGAAATAATTGATCTAAAGGAATTTAAAATATTTTTTTTCAGGTGAGGAGTCAAAAGGTATTGAGGCTTTTTGAGAAGGGTAGTGATGAGAGTAGAATGGTACTAACAGAAGATTAATCAAGAAGAATGATGGATTGAAGTCAGGAGAGATTAAAGGCAAAGAGACCAGTCAGGAGGTTATTGTAGTAAGTAAGACAAGAATTAATGAGGTCCTGAACTGGAAGCATGGTTTGGGAATGAAAAGAAGCGTTCCATCTCATTATGTGCAAATACTGTCAGTACTGCCGCTCTGTTAGTGGGACAGCATTGCTGAAATGGAAATCAAGTATCATACTCAGAAAAGTATATTCTTATTTTAAACTAAACAAAACTTCAAATAATGGGATGTTGTGAGCTGAGATAACCTTACTGCATTAAAAAGAGAAAGCTTTCCCTGGCAATTGCAGTCTTAATCCAAAGGTCGTCTTTTCCTTCTGCCTACCAGCGCCACCATGATTACATTTGTTTATGAGAAAGATGAGGGGGCATGATTTGCTGAGTCCTGTTAGAGATCCTGGAATAAGACAAAATAGCACATTATTTACCAGTTTCACTGTTTTGATTTGATTAGCCAGAAATATATTCAAGTATTTTCATTTTCAGCTAGAAATCGAAAATAACATTTGGAAAATATCTTCATGGAAATTATTTGAAATGTTTCACTGAAGTGTTCCCTGCAGCAGAAAGGGCATATAACCTTGAGAATTGGCTTCTTACATTGAATTAATTCCATGTCCTATATTGTTTGTGCATCTTGTCTTCTCATTAATAATTTATCTGTGTAATTTTGATAGAAAATAATACTTAAAATTATTCATTGGCTAAAATCTGATGGAAAAATTGTTTAAGAATACTGATGCTCTCTTCATAAATCCCCAGCACAATGCTACATACTCAATTTGGGGGGAAAGATGGTCTTCGAAGAATTATTTTCCTTTTATTCAAACTGTTGTAAAAGGGCCACAATAAGGTGAATCATGAGCTGTTACAGTCAAAAATTAAAAATTAAATAATAAAAATGTTATTACCCAAGAAATCTGCTATTATATGAGAAATTCCTATTATATGAGAAATTGCACTATTGTGCAATTGGGAAACAGAGGCTCTTCACACTGGATTTCTTTGCACACTGTTGTGAATTTGATACCCTTACTGCTCTGTTCCTGCAAGCTCAAGTCAGTTATCTCCTCCCTTCCTTGAGGAAGTCTAGATTACGATCTTACCCCTTAAACTTACCTGTCCAACTGCTATATTTCTTCGATTTCTGCAATTTGATATGTAACCAATTCAATGCATGTGTCCCTCACACTATGTCATGGATGTTCTTCAAAAGAAAATTCCCATCCTAAGCTAACGCGTATTCCTCCTGTGATATTGTGATTTATAACAAGAAATATATGTTTGATCTCCTTCCTTGTTTCTAGCACAGAGCTCCTAAAACTTGGGATTTCTTAAGTGATAAGAGTGATAAAGTTGTTTTGATAGCGATAACAAACCCCTTCTAACCACACCTGAATTTGTGTTAATGAGGTGACTTTTGTACACCTAAGAACAGGGCTGGTTGCTGGGAGAACAGACCTTGTGATTAAAGAATTGGAACTTTCAGCCCCACCTCCTTGATCTCTGGGGAAGGGCAAAGAGCTGAAGACTGAACTGGCCACTAATGGCCAATGATTCGATCAATCATGCCTATGTAATGAAACCTCCATAAAAACCCAAAATGATAGGGTTCAGAGTGCTTGCAGATTGGTCAGCCAGAGTGCGTCCATAGGTTGCTGTGTTGGGCCCCAATCTCTATGGAGACAGAAGTTCCTTAGTTTGGACCTTGTCCTATGTATCTGTTCATCTCGCTGTTGGTTTATATTTTCTAATATCCTTTGTAATAAACCAGTAATCTACTGAGTGAAGTGATTTCTTGAGTTCTGTGAGATACTTTACCAAATTAATCAAACTCAAGAAGTGGGTTGTGGGAACCTCTGATTTATAGCCAATTGGTCAGAAACACAGGTAACAACCTGGACTTCTATATGGCACCTGAAGTTGGGGCAGTCTTGGGGACCGAGCCTTTAATGTGTAAACTCTGATGCTATCTCCAGGTAGATAGTGTCAGAATTGAGTTGAGTTATAGGACACTCAGCTGGGTCAGAGAATTGTTTGGTGGTTTGTTAAAAAACACATATATCAGAATTGGGTACAGAATTGTGCTTCCCTACATACCTCTTATTCATGGCTCTTCTTCTCTACGTTCATTGGCACTTGTCCATCTCAGCCAGCTCTTTACATCAATGTCCTAACTGCTGTCTCAGCCCTCAGCATTCAAATCTATTTTCCATTTTACTGGAAATCTGATCACACTATTCATTTACTTAAAATCTGTCAGCAGGTTCTCAAAACTATAGGACACGCTTTAGATTATTTATGCAATCGTACACATCCCTCCATGTTCCGGCTTTGTCTTCCACCCTTGTCTTGTCTCCATTATTTTCATAGGTTGTGTATTTTCATTCTTTTTAATGAAACACCATGCTGCTCTCCCTATGTGCTAAATGAACTAATTCCTCAAGTCTTAGTTTCACTGATTCACTTCTCTTGCCTAGGCAAATCCATCATTTTTCATTTCTCAGTACTTTGTATCTTTCTTTCTTTTTAATACTTTCCTCTCAACTTTGGTATTTTTTAATTTTAATTCCAGCATAATTAACATACAGTGTCATATTAGTTTCAGGTGTACAATACAGTGATTCAACAATTCTATACGTTGCTCAGTGCTTAGCACAATAAGTACACTCTTAATCCCCTTCACTTATTTCACCCATTCCCCTACCCACCTCCCCTCTGGTAACCAGCAGTTTGTTCTCTATATTTAAGAGTTTGTTTCTCTGTTTGAATCCTTTTTTTTTTTGTTCACTTGTGTTATTTCTTAAATTTCACATTTGAATGAAAACATACAGTATTTGTCTTTCTCTGACTTCTTTTACTTAGGATTATGCCCTCTAGATCCACCTATGTTGCTGCAAATGGCAAGTTTTCATTCTTTTTTATGGTTGAATAATATTCCATTGTATATATATGCCACAGCTTCTTTATCCATTCGTCTCATGAACACTTGTGTTGCTTCCATGTATTGGCTGTTATAAATAATGCAGCAAGAAACATAGGGGTGCATGTATCTTTTTGAATTTGTGTTTTTGTATCCTTTGGGTAAATACTCAGTAATGAGATTACTGGATCATAGGGTAGTTCTATTTTTTTAAGGGTAGTTCTATTTGTAATTTTTTGAGAAACCTCCATGCTATTTTCCATAATGGTTGCACCAGTTTGCACTCCCACTAATAGTACGCAAGTGTTCCTTTTTCTCCACATCTTAGTCAATACCTGCTGTTTCTTGAGTTTTTGATTTTCGCCATTCTGACATGTGTGAGGTGATATCTCATTGTGGTTTTGATTTGTATTTCCCTGATGATGAGTGATGTTGAGCATCTTTTCATGTGTCTGTTGGCCATCTGCATACCTTCTTTGGAGAAATGTCTGTTCATGTCTTCTGCCATTGTTAAATAGAATTATTTGTTTCTTATATATTTTAAATACTGAAACTTTATCAGATATGTCATTTGCAAATATCTTCTCCCATTCTATAGGTTGCCTTTTAGTTTTGTTGATTTTTTCCCTCATTGTGCAGAAGTTTTTTTTTTTTTTTTTAAAGATTTTATTTATTCATTTGACAGAGAGACAGCCAGAGAGAGAGGGAACACAAGCAGGGGGAGTGGGAGAGGAAGAAGCAGGCTCCTAGCGGAGGAGCCTGATGTGGGGCTCAATCCCAGAACTCCGGGATCACGCCCTGGGCCGAAGGCAGACGCTTAACGACTGTGCCACCCAGGCGCCCCTGTGCAGAAGCTTTTTATTTTGATGTAGTCCAAATAGTTTATTTTTGCTTTTGTTTCCCATGCCTCAGGAGACATATCTAGAAGGATGTTGCTTTGACCAATGCCACAGAAATTACTGTCAATGCTCTCTTCTAAGATTTTTGTGGTTTCAGGTCTTACAATTAGATATTTAACCCATTTTGAGTTTATTTTTGTGTATGGCATAAGAAAGTGGCCCAGTTTCATTCTTTTGCATGTAGCTGTCTGGATTTCCCAGCACCATTTGTTAAAGAGACTGTCCTTTTTTCAGTACCTTGTGTATTTCCACTGAAGCATTATGGTCATCATACACCAGCCATGGTTGGACAATTCCTCAGTCGTTTTTTACTTCCAATCCTAGAATAGTAATTAGTGCATAATTTATTTTTGCAGAGATAATACCTTCAACCAGATAATGATTCTAATAATTGAAATTCCAGGTTACATTCGAGTTGGGCAGGAAAAAAAATATCTTTCAACTGTTCACTTGTGTTTAAGGTAGTCTTAATCATTGTTATTCAACTGCCACATTTGGGAAACCTTAATCCACCTTTGGCTGATTCATTTTCTGGTTTCTGACTCCCATAATGAGGCCATGTGGACGTCTAAGAATGAAAGAGGATAGAAGGAAAAGTTTTCAGGGAAGAATTGAGGAAATTGCTACTTGGCTTCTATAACCTCATGCATAATGACTTCTGGAACTACAGACAGCTGGGCAGGGAAAGTGCTGGCTCTCAAAGGAGACAAACAAATGCCAAGCATTTTAATCCTTGCTGTGACTATGCAGGTAAAAAATACAATAGCAATAACAACAAAAACCCCACCTCTCGACGAAGAAGGGACATTGTTTCCTCCGTACCAAGGAAATTGCAGCAGTCATGACAGCTACCTTTTTCCAGCCATTGCTTTTCCTAAACACAAATATTAGACCATCCCAGGAATGCTTGGCAGCCTGACAAGAGAGGCATCTAATCTCACTGTCTACTCAAGCTAACCATCTGGAAATGGAATCTGCTTGCTAAGATGAGCCACCTTGTGTGTATGACATCCAGACAGACTGGCACAGTAGCCCTGGCCCAAAACCAGGGTCCCCGTACAGTAGGTCCAACTGCTAGAGCTACAGAAAGTGCTCTAAGTTTCTGGAATGGAGCCCTAATACCTGTGAACTGATATCAGACTGAATTTCTTTTTTTTTTTTTTTTAAGATTTTATTTATTTATTTGACAGAGATAGAGACAGCCAGCGAGAGAGGGAACACAAGCAGGGGGAGTGCGAGAGGAAGAAGCAGGCTCATAGTGGAGGAGCCTGATGTGGGGCTCGATCCCATAACGCCGGGATCACGCCCTGAGCCGAAGGCAGACACTTAACCGCTGTGCCACCCAGGCGCCCCCAGACTGAATTTCATTTGTTAAAGGGTTGAGTTTAATTTACAAAAATGAAACAATGGTCGCTATTTTAAAATGACATTCAGTGACATTCAGACCATTGATAAGTATATCAATTATACATGCTTTTTAACTTTTAAACATATTCCTTACATTTTTACATAAAATCAAACTTAAAACATATTATCCACAATAAATCTGCTTTTTAAAAACATAATACTACCTTAGTAGTTTTCTTTTTTATTACTATTTTTGTATATAGCAAAGTGGTATACCTGTAATAAGACCAATTATTTCCATATCTTATAGTAAAGAAGCAATGAAACTATTCCAATAAGAGTTCTATTGAAATCACTCTTACATTCATCCTCCCTCCCCTCACGAAGGTTTGAGGGAACAATGTGAAAAAAGACAAAGAATGTACTAGATTCAGTGATTCCCTCTCTCCTTTCCCTTCCAGGGTTCCAACTGGCAACATTTGTAAATCATGCTTTATATAACATTTAAGAAAAATAAGAGGGGTATCAATATAATTCATATACATAAACATAATAGTATATTATTTGATGTTTAAATTTTCCTAGCATGTATTTTATTATGCTGTCCTCTGTTTATAAGTTTGAAAATGGGTCTGTGCAGTTCTAAGAAACAAAATTTAGAATAGAATTACCAGAGTATCCCCCAACAAAAATAGTACCAATTAAGGAATATGTTTATCTAAAAATGATGTAGCTCTACTCTACAGGGAAGG
Source organism: Ursus arctos (assembly GCF_023065955.2). Lineage (NCBI taxonomy): Eukaryota > Metazoa > Chordata > Mammalia > Carnivora > Ursidae > Ursus > Ursus arctos. The sequence continues at coordinate 70,586,212 of NW_026623111.1, read as the reverse complement.
TAAAGATCCATTCTTGGTGCTTATCCTCAATATTTCATAGAACCCTGCTTCCTTCTGCGAGTGTTCTCGATTTTTAAAATCTTGGGATTGTATTACAATACATATGGTAACTATATTTCCATTCCATTTAAATGGCTTAGGACCTATACATATTAGTTGAGCAACACTTTTCCTAATAAAGAAGGAAGGAAGGAAGTGTTTTGTTTGAGGCAAATTATATTCAGAGATGGAGACGGTCTCTGCCAATAATTTAACATAGGTTCACTGCGGGAATTATAATTTAAGACAACAATATTTTACAAGACAATAGCAGAGAGGATAATCATCTCTCAATAAGCCAATAAAGAAATAACATACTCCACACCAATTATAGGTTAATTACACTATTGCTCCAGGCAAAGGGGAGATGAAAGATTTAAAATCCAACTTCGGTTGAGGCGTACCTTTCTACTAGTTGATTCTCAGTAGAGTTGGCCCTTTCAACGAAACCCTGGGGATCTGCTGCTGGTGTAGCTCCCTCATTGCTGGGGTGCATAGCTAGCAGCTGATGGCACTGGAATGGCAGGCAAAGAGGGCTGCTCTGAAGGTTATTACTCCAAAGACTATTACACAGTTTGCACCACTGCCATGAGGAGTATCCTCTCCAATACAGGAATGGCTGTCCCTTCTCCTCTTGAGACTACTACATGGTTTAACACCACTGCCGACCAGGAGTGTCCTGCCCACCACAGAAGAATGTTGCAAGGTCTTCAGAGAGCTATTTAGATCAACAAAGAGGAGACTGGCCCAGACTGAACGCTCTCTGTTAATCCTCACAAATTCTTGGTATTTAAAGCATAAATGTCCATCACATCATAGATCTTCCACATGTTGTCGATAAGTCTTTAGTGGTGCCCACTAAATCGTTGAGCTACTGACTGCTTATCAACAATAGACATTGATGACAATATCTTGACACAGCCTCTTCAATGTAAATAAATTCATCTTTAGATCAAAGCAATTTCTCTTCAGTCATAAACAAGGGGATTTGAAATACTAACAAAGGGGAGCCTGGGTAGCTCAGTCAGTTAAGCATCTGCCTTTGGCTCAGGTCATGATCTCAGGGTCCTGGGATTGATTCCTGCATCAGGCTCCTGGCTCAGTGGGAGTCTGCTTCTCCCTCTGCCTCCCTCTCCCCCTGCTTGTTCTCTCTCTCTCTCTGACAAATAAATTTTTTTTAAGAAGAAATCAAACAAAGCAATAAACAATAGGGAGGGAGGAAGGAAGGAAAAGAAGAAGGAAGGAAGGAAATAAATCTAAATCTGAAACCAGGAAAGGATTTTTGCCATTGTGCTCCAATGCCAAAGCCACAACACCTTCAATGGGCAATGGCAGCAGTGTTCATGCTGGCAGGTCTAGTGCTGGCATTTGTGAGTTCTGTTGGTCGCAGCCACTTCAGCAGCAGCAGGAGGCAGTGGTTACAGAGGTGGTAGTAGAGGTGGCAGGGGGCAGTGGTGCTGGCAGAGCTGATGAGGAAGCTTCTCGGGGGTGACTCAGCACAGGAGGTCTCAGAAGAGAGGACTTACACAAGAGCATACAGGAAAGACTTCTTGAGGACTCTGCCTAACATCCACAAAAGTCTCTGAAGAAGCTGAAGATACTATATTACGTTTCCAATGAAATAGTTTTACTTACACTGAATATGGCGCCATTTTTATACCTAAACCAGAGTAGCTAGAAGAAATGGAAGTTACGTTTACGAATTTGTTTTTCTAAAGAAAATAAGTTGATAAAAATGAGACATAATTCCAGAAGTGACTTCTTGGAAAAATATTTAAATTCAGAGAGGTCACAAAGTCCAAAGCCAAAAGAACCAATCTCTAATTTGAGATCTCATTCATTAGTAATCAACGTAAGATACTTGTGAGAGATACAAAGACTCCTTGAGTATTCCTAAAATCACAGTCTAAGTTTTTCTCTGCCCTAAACCCTTTAATAAATATGAGTCACACGAAGTCTACTAGAAAGGCACTGCCTTTCCAGTTGACTATTTGCTATAGACATTCTTCTTACAGAACATGTATTCATTCTTCTCCTTTTTAAAAAGTTTATAAGTAGTTATAAGTTTATTAAAAGAAAATTAAATCCTTCTTTCTTGGGAAATCTGATGGCTGCTGATTAGGACTAATCTTCACCCTTAAAAAGGGGAGAAGGACATAAAAGCAGATGGAAACATTTTACCTTTTGTGTACTCATTTCAGCTCAGGTGAGTTTTATAGCTACTAAGAGCAATTTCATTTGAACTTCTCAGTGACCTTTATGAGATTAGGTATTGGCAGCTTGAGGCTACCTCCTAGAGGACCTGGCCATATTTCAAAAGCACCAACATAATTGGCACTCCTTCCAATAACCTTTTGAGGGTCACAAGGTTAAGTGGAAACAGGGACCAAACCAAACATTCACAGTGGTTTTTCTTGGGCAAGGTTAAAGTCTTTTTCATTTGTTTTTGTTTAGTTTTGGTTTGTTTTGTGGTTGTTTTTCATTACAGAGTGGTTTACCCACAATCCTGCCAGTCTAGAACCTTTTATAAATATGGAGATAGAATCAAGTCAATTGAGCATTGTATTTATTGCCGGTACTATTTACAAACACTGCAAGAGACACACAGAGAAACAGGAGTCCAAATCTGATCACAAAAGTGCCCATTTATTAAGTCTCTTCATAGCCCGAGCACAACAGAATGGCATACTTATGTGCTGAATGTGAGAAAAATCAGAAGAGCTTTTTTCTTTTCTCTTTTTCTGTGCTAGTAAATTGTACATATGAAAGTCATAAGGTTGACAGTGTATCATTCTGTTCCTCCACAATTTGGTAATTAGTGGAATATACCACAATAAATTAATTGGAAGTGTTTTTTTTTTTTTTTAATCCTAGGCATAAGGAAAGTTAAATTGCTCCTGCTTCTGGCCCAATGTGTTTTGCCATCTGGACTGCCAGTAACTGCTGGAAGTGCCCTCTTCCTCCCAAAGAAAAAAATAAAAGATAAATGCTTTTGAACACTACCTTATGCCTGTTTAAACATCAATTTCTGACTACACACAGTAGCTCCCTCCTCCCCTCCCCCTCATTCTCTTCATTTTCCTCCCTCCAACTATCCTGACAAGGAGAAAGAAAGAGGGAAATCTTACATGTAGAACATTTCCATTATGATCCCCAGTGTGGTGCCATTAAATAGTACCCTTTCTGAGTGGGTCTAATTGGCCAATATATGGTGCTTTCTAGTGATGCTTTTTAGTCACTACGGAGTTCGACATACTTATATGTATATAATTCATCACGTGAAGGTCACTTTCTTCTCTCTCATTGTTCTGCTGTTTAAATTGTTATTCTGTGTGAATTTCCATGTAATTAACTGGTTTGGTCGCAATTTCAAGCACTTCAGAAAGACAAAGGGAAAACTGAAAAGAAGCCACGTTTGTGAATGGTTTACATTCAGAAGCATTGCTTGTCATTTCCCTAGACCACCAGATGTCAGCCTAAATTGAAGAATGGAAAAGAAACCGTGTATCATGCTAGTGTCTAGTGTGCCAGATGGAGTTTTACACAGCCCTGCAGGAAGAGTTAGCCAGCAGCAGTGAAAATTCAGTGTTAGAAATCGCACAAGTGACACTGCGTGCACTGTAGCATTTTTTGATTATGGGACTTAATTGTATCATAGATCACTGATAGCTTAATTTATGAGGATTGATTTTGTTAATTCGAGCAGTTCAAAAGTCACTGTTAAAGCTTCAGTCCATTTAATTGTATCTGACTGAAGCTTTACTCAGCTATCAGAAGACAAATGGCTGTTGAGAGGTAATACATTTTTATTTTTCCTGCTGTTTGTCCATTTTTTCTACAAGTATCATTGACTGTGATTTACATTTCAATGAACAGTGTTAGATACAGGAGGTAAACTTTTCTTTTCGCTCTTCATTGAGCTAAAAAGAAATGCAAGTGTTAAACGATGTTCAGAATGTGTCACTTTTGATTTCACTACCACAGGAGTACCCACAACCGTAGAAAGTTAAGGTTTTCCTCTTAATGTTACCATCCATTTCAAACTGGGAGATTACAGATGGGACTTCTTAGGACCAAACTGTGCTTTGGGCTAATCTAACAGAAGTGGTCTGCCGTATTTTTTATTAATATATGCAACATTAAACATGTAGGGAAATTCTATTAACGTATGTGCTAAGAAAAGCAGTCAGGAATACATTTAGAATGATTTTACTTATCTTTTGAATTTAACATAGGAGGATGAGTAATATATTAAATTGAATAACAGAGGAATGAATTTAAAAGATTGAGCCTGAGAGAGAACAGACAGAGAAAGAGAGAATATGTATAATTTGCCCTGATAGTTTATTTAGGATTCAATCTTGCTCAAGCTAGCGCTCATCAGTGATGTATCAATGAAATGAAGCTTTTCTCCCGGTCTCTTCACCTTCCCCTTGAATTGTTAACCCTGACGTTTATTTGAACACCAGCCGCCAGGCTCTTATCTTTTTTCACCCCACCGAGCTATGAAAGCCAAATTCCCTTTGAAGCCAATGATAATGATAATAAAACCTCACATTTGCTTAACATTCTGAAAATAAAAGCTTAAAATACTCTACAGACATGATCTTATTAACCTCATAATAAAGTCCTTTTTGACATAGCAAATGCGAATTTCAGAAAGGTTAAAGGCCTGCTCCGTGGTTGCGCAGGGTATCGATGGCAGAATCAAACCAAACTTATTTTATCTCAACAGTAGCTTTGACATCTGAACTTCATTTTAAAATCAGATCAGCAGGAAAGAAGAACAAAACAAGAAGCTGGTTTTTTATTCAATTTTACCTAATCCTTAATAAGAAGTATCTTATAGTGACTTTGCAGAAAATAAAATCTGAAGATTTAGGTTTGATTATATCCTACGTATTATGTTTGTATACTTTGAATCTCCAAGCCTCTGATCTATATCTTCCATTTTTAGCGACTATCACAATAGCCCGGAGGCTTATTAGTCTCTAGCACATTACAAACAGCCTAAGATGCAGATTTTGTATTATTTCCAAAATTGGTAATTCTAACGGTAGAGATACTAATATTCCAAAGAAGAGAGAATATTCTACTTTTCCAACATAGCCATAGCCCATGTTAAGGTAAAGAATAGATTTGATCTGATATTTGTAATTGCAGAAAGAAATTTCAGACAACCGAAGACAGAATGCCCAATAGAAGTGTGTCTAAATAACCTGCACAAGAGATGCGGAAGTGACGTAATGTGCCCTATCACCGGGGCTGTGCTCGGAGACTGGGTCTGCGCTTAAAGGTGACAGTGCCGCCATACTCAGTGGTTTGGGTCTGGTTTTGTGTTTTGTTTTTCTTGTCTAAAGTGGTACACGAAGTTTTTGTTTGTTTGTTGGATTTCTCTTTGCTGTCTGTACCCCCCAAAGTCTCAAGTTAAAAAAAAAATTAAGTAAATACATAAGAAAGAAGAAAAGCTTCGTACTCTGTAGAATCCACAAAATAGTTGACTGTCGCTTGAACTATTCCCAGTTCCACCAAGTCATTGCTGATTGTTTAGGTCACAAACGCTTAGAGAATTTCCACTAGGACGGGTTCACTCCTCTACTCCACACGGCCTTGATGCAAATGTAAACCAAGATGGTGGTGCCCCTTCTATCTCTTTGTACTCGGAGCAGCAACAGCCCACGTCCACCACAGACAGGAAATGAGCAAGGATTTCCCTCCCTGTCAATATTGCATAATAATCAATGCTCTTTTTCTTCCAACTCTCTGTCGAGTCTGTCAGTCAGGCAAAATACTTCTCAGAATGACATTCATCCCTTTTGTTCTCTGCTCACGCACCTTCCCCATTATGCGTCTTTGAATATATAATCCGCAACTTTCTTTTTCCCCTTTCCATACCCAGAGCTACTCAGCAAACGTGCTATTAGGCACTGCAGATGGATTTCAAGGGGAGTTCCCCTTCCTGGGGTCAGAGTCCAGCAAGGATAGCAGGCACGATGAAGTTACTGCTTTATCAGCGTAATAAAACTGTGCTAGAGGCACCTGGTGAATGGAACAATCCATTCTTCCCTGGATGAGAAAGAGGTGTTGGGAAAGATTCAGCAAAGTGGCCTTGAAACATGGGCCGGATGTTTCCATGTGAACAGTTTGGGAGACATTATTCTAGATAGCAAAGGCACATGCGCCATAAAAATGAAGAGGATGTTTGAAGAAAAGTGTGTGTAGAATGTCCTAGAGGAATGATACCCTCAACACTGACTAATTGTTTTACTTTGGCTCATAAACCTTCTTTTAAAATGCATTTATTTATTACAACTTCTATTTATGTATTTTTTAATCTTTTTGAAGTAGTGTTTTCTTTTTTTTCTTATAATAATTTTTATTTTGTTAGTCACCATACAGTATATCCTTAGTTTTTTATGTAATGTTCCATGATTCATTATTTGCATATAACACCCAGTGCACCATGCAATATGTGCCCTCCTTACTACCCATCACCGGCCTATCCCAGTCCCCCACCCCCCTTCCCTCTGTATTACAACTTCTATTTAACACCTATTAATCATTAGACTCTTGGGGGATACATACATCTCAGATATCTGAACATTGCAATTCAGTTTTTTCCCCATTCTTTATAAACCTTACAACATTCTGTATTTATTCATTACCTTCCATGACTTAGGCGAAGTTAGCAGCTCCAAACTTTACTGCCCATTAGAGTCAGCAATAGAGCTTTTTAAAGATATGCATACCCAGGGGCACCTGGGTGGCTTCGTCAGTGAAGCATCCTACTCATGACTTCAGCTCAGGTCATGATCTCAGGGTTGTGAGATTGAGCCCCATGTTGGGCTCCTCGCTCAGAGCAGTTTGCTTGAGGTTCCCTCCCTCTCCCTGTGCCTCCCCCTCCCCCTCTTTCTCTTTTCTCGTAAATAAATAAATAAATAAATTCTTATTAAAAAAAGATACCCATACCCAGAGAACTCCTTGGACAAATTAAAGCACATATTTTGGTAATTCTTATTGAGAACCTCTGGTATGGGTGATCTTAGGAGGTCTGGCCTTTTGTGTTGTTCATAACCAGGGCCCCTGAAAAGAATTAGCAGTACAGACCCTTAATACTGCCCCAGGGCCGTAAGTATGGAACAGATTAACCTCCATCAATCTCTTAAAGCCGTAGCTGCCTCTGTCTTTCCTGAATAAAATTCTTGGAATATCTTTCTTTGGGTCTCCATGGGCTTCAGAAAAAAGTTAAAATTCTTAACAGAGCATATAAAACCCTTCAATAATTTCTCATGAGCTGCATGTTCATTCTTATTTGCTGGCATACACATGTGTGCACACACACATACACACACACATGCCCAGTGATGTGACACACTTGACATTCTCAGAATGTACCAGGATCCCTCACGACTTTCAGGTTTGAATGTATATTTTCTCTTATCCCAGGGTTATTGCCTCATTCACTTCACACCTGTTCAAGGCTAACACTCTTTTAGGCTCTATAAGCAAGTGTTCCTTATCCATGCCCCCCCTTTATCAGGATGGATTCGAACTTTCTTCTCTCTTCTCTCCAAGCAGAGATCTATTACAGTACTTTTTTCCACTACATTACCATTGCTAACTTTTCTTTAGTCTCCTCACGAGAAGGTGAGGTCGTGCTGAGTAGGCAGGAGGTCCTGTTTACTTCTGAAACCCTTTATGTGTATGATTCGCGCATAACAGAGACTCAAACGTGTATTGGGAAAAAAGAATTATATGGTTTCATTGAGACATGTTTCTATTACAGAATATTTCCGAATCCCTGCATTGTCACTGAATGATTTTTAACCTCTTGGCACATTGAAGAACCAAATTTGTGTGGCATATTTTAACAATTGCTAGACGTATGCTATCTTTCTGTATATAAAACTCCTTAATTTAGAATTATGTTATTTGAAAATTATTCTATATATTTAAAAAACTGAAAATACAAACTCAAGAAATGCTAAATAGTGTAGTGATTTCTTCTTTATATGAATAGCAATTACCTGGATAACTTTTCTTTATTTGGAAGGAAATTGCAAGATGAGAAGCAAAGACCTTTCCTTTGCACTTAACTCACTGTTTCTATTTCAGTCTTAATAGGGTAAAGGGAAATGTGAAAAATAAATTTATTTAAATTGGATAAGCAATTGACAGATGAGTAAAAAAGAATCTAGCTCTCCTTTGAAGGTCCCTTTTCTTTAGGTTTTCCCCCATTAAAGGGGTAAAAGAGCATTGAAATTGCATAAATAATGCTAATTAATATTTAATGAGTGATTGACCAAATGCCAGATGTAAACCTACCGTGACCAAACCCAAGGAAATATCTTTCAATGGTTTTCACGGCCAATGTCTTTTGGGAATCATTTTTGAAATAGGTTGTTAAAATATTCCCAGTTTTCATAATTAGGCATTTAACCTCTGCTTCTATATTTAGGAGAGAAGTAAGAATCTTTGGACTTGTATCAATGAACCAAAAATTAGGTCTCATGAAAGTATAACATTGTGTACTTCAAAACTGCTGGAAGCACGAGATGATTTAAATCCTACTACGCCATTTTGACTGCCGTAAAGAAATATTCCTCTAGTGTAATGACACCTTAATTTAGGGCATTTCCTTTCTATTTCATCTCCATCAAGTGCTACTTGCTCTCCTAATACCAGACTGACACTGCCAAGAATTTGGCAACTAAAATTTTCATTCTTTTCATTCTTAAGTGTTGAAAACTGGTTATTCCCCTTCATACTTCTTCTCTTATCCTAAATTGTTTTTTAGGTCTCTCCACACTTACTTGTATTTTCCTCATCCCTCTCAAACATCTTTATTTTGCTTACTACATTATCCTAATAAGGGATTATTGCCTTATTGACTGGGAAGCCAACTTGAAGATAAAAATTTCATTTTGAGGGGCGCCTGGGTGGCTCAGTTGTTAAGTGTCTGCCTTCGGCTCAGGGCGTGATCCCGGCATTATGGGATCGAGCGCCGCATCAGGCTCCTCTGCTGGGAGCTTGCTTCTTCCTCTCCCACTCCCCCTGCTTGTGTTCCCTCTCTCTCTGGCTGTCTCTCTCTCTGTCAAATAAATAAATAAAATCTTTTTAAAAAATTTCATTTTGAAAGTTGATTAGAGAGTGGTCTTTGGAATAACAACCACGGAAAGGAAAGCAGGATGGAGCACAGGGAGTTGAGCAACAACACAGTCAAAGCAAAGACTGCAGCTCAGTCGGGCAGGTGGTACTGCAGGGAGCACCAGGGCTGAGATGGCCTGTCATAATGTCCTGAGTGTAAGTTTGCAGCCAGGCCTTTACATGTCCATACAGACCGGTTATTAGTTGTGAGCTGACTCTGGGATGGCAGCATCACCCTCGCCAAGGAGATTCTCTCTTCCCTAGCCAATTCCAGGACTCCCAGAGACATCACCAAAGAGGAATCTTGGTGGCATGTCACAGTGCAAAACCAGATTGACTCAACTATGCCTTTTGGCCAAGAAAGCTAAACCAAAACTTACTAAAGGAATTTAATGACTTTTGCTGACCAAAGTCTTTAGATAATACTATGATGGATGACATTGGAAGCCTCCATTAGTTAACGATTTGAGGGACTGATTAAGAAAAACAACAGCAACAACAGAGAGAATGGGGTGGAATGAGAAGGACTGAGTGGGGTAGTTTATGTCTAGGCATTCTATGGAGCAAAGTGCCAGTGAGAGACCCCAAGTACCATGGTAGCCAGAAGAATCTTAAAGAACAGGGTTGTCAATGTCTGTTTGGAAATGGTTGGTGTTGCCACAGTGTAAATCTCCCTCAACTCTACCACTCCCACCAATGTCTTTAATTAAGTTTACTTCATGCATGTGTCCTGAATGAATCATGTAATTTTAGTGAAGATTAAGATAAAAGCTTGAGATTCACAAATGGGTTGACATAGTACGTGTGCAAATGAAACCCTGGAGCTAGAATTGACCCTTTAAATATAAGCTTTTAAGAATTTTCTTAACTTTGAACAAATATTCTCAAATAAATCTTTCATAAATCTTAGACGATTATGCATGTGCATAGAGTAGGGTTCAAGTTTATCTTAATAAGTTTCGAGGGGTGATGAAATTCCAGGTGATACATGGGTTATACTTGTGAAAACATATCTGGTAGATTTCACATAGTTAATGAAGTATTGATAATTTTGACTTTAGCAAAGAAACAGCTTTTGAATTCATCTGCCTCTGAGATAGTGAAGACACACTAAATATGTTAGTAAAGGACATTTTTATTGATAGTATGTTCAAGCCACACTCAGCCTAGAAGAGTTTCTTTTCCCACATAAGTTAATATTGCTAAAACCCCAACTGTGGCTACGGTAGAGGTATTTTGTGTGTACACACCTGACAAACCCTTGCTGCCAGCTTTCCCTTTCTTATATAGATGTTAGTATCAACAATTTATTTATGAAATAAGCAATACAAATTGGGTTGGCAAGATTTGTTTGAGAAAGAAAATCATTGGAGTTTTGAGATTGAACCTAGAACAACTGGAGGGAAGAAAAATATGAACCAAAATAAATCTGCCACTTATTAAGTACCTACTCTTCACCAGGCCCTGACGAGGTGTCAAAAATCCTCACATGACTCTGAATGGTATAGTCCCATTTTGTACTGAGGGGTTATGTCACATGGTGGAATTTCTAGAATTAGAGGATACACTCTTTTAAATTCTTACAACATTTTTCTGAAGAGGCAGAATAAATAGCTGTTTGACACTCCTTATGCAAACTATTTTATTTTTATTTTTTAAAGATTTTAGTTTTAAGTAATCTCTACACGCAACCTGAGGCTAGAACTGACAATCCCGAGGTCAAGAGTCGCATGCTCCACTGACTGAGGCAGCCAGGAGCCGTGCAAACTTCTTTGGACTCTAGTGTATTAAGCACCACACCCACTTTAGTACAACTCTGCGATACTTTTCCATCTTCAGTCATTTTTTTCTTAACTGTGTCCCTGGACTTTCTGTCTTTGTGACTTTATCTTGTTCCATTCTGTAACTCATAAACATCAGGTGAACAAGGGTAACACTAGAAGTTTCCTATCACCAAGCCAGCTTCAGTGTCTTCATCAAAAGAAGATACTACTACACGGTTTAAAGAGAGCAGATATTTACCAGTCAAATCAGGGCTGTCCCCTGTAGGTTCTAGTTCACAAAAGCTTGAATCTCCAATGACCCAGTGTCTGGTCTCAAATATGTTTTCCTTCGAGGCAGGTTCTCAGTAACAGATCCCGTGCCCACAAGACTCTCCCTTGGGCAGAAGCTAGTACAAAGGCACCATTGTCTTCCTCCTGAACAGGATTCAAGGCAACAGCCCTGGTTTCCTTGCTTGTGGATTCTCCGGTCTGTTGAGAGTGACAGGAGGAAGCAGAGTGTACCTGTGGTCCTCCCACCTGCCACACGACTCACAGTCAAATAGGAACAAACCTTTGGGTGGCCACGTCATGCAAAGTCCAGCCTACATCTCTTAACAGGAATCTTAAAGAAACACTCTTCTTTTGGTTATATTTATATGATTTACCTAGTGCTATTTCTTGGTAAGTACACCATAGAATAAAGACACATTATTCTGTCTCAGAGGAAGGACATATTTAAGAAATAACAATAAATATAAATTAACATATTTCCACAGGTCAGAAGAAAAAAAAATAAATGCTTTTTTCTTTATGTTTTACATATGTAGACGTTCTACGTAGCATGCCTTGCTTTCTTATAGAACCAAAAAATATTGACTGAGCTCCCACAAGTGCACATAAATGGCTGATGATTGGACAGAAACCTCAAACTTCACACAGGGAAGGTACGTGTTCTATCAATGAACTACAGCCTTTAGAAATTATTGCTTTGTTTGTGTGCAATGTGGGTTTCCTTGCTCATTGCTACTAAGCTGGACTTCATGTCCTCTATCCTTCCAACTTATGTGGCAAAAATTGCCAAATGCTACTTTTTCCCCTTTGTCACTTTCTGCATTTCTGTGTGTCTTACAGTTAATTCTCATTGTTCATCAGGCTGTGTAGTCTTTTTAACTTCTTTCTAATTCTGAGGCCAAACTAATAATCGGTTTCTCTCCAGTGTTCATGTTTTTATAATCTTTCAACACTTCTAGCTTTAAAGGTTTTTACCTGTGCGTAGTCACCTTCAGTCTTATTTCCCTCTTTTTTCATACTTGCTTTTGGGTCAGCGTGCCTAGACTGTGATCCCGCTGGGCTGCCGCCTGTTACAAAACAGCACAGGACTCCCCTGGGAGCAACCTGTCAAAATTGTCTACTTGGCGATCGTTTACAATGCTTGGCAGGTGGTGTGTGACTGATCACTGCTCGAGCAGAAATGCATTAAACTGCTATGTGGCCACATTAGAGTCACCTAAACAACCTACTCTAGATGATAAAGGAGTCATGGAGCAGAAAAATAAAATTTGAACAAAAAGTGAATTTACCAGCAAAACCAAAGGAAATAATGGTAAAATGTGAAAGGATGGGCCAAAATATCCATGTTTCTATTGTTCTGGGACTTCTGCTTTCTCATGCCATGAAATAATTTTGTATACATATGTGAAATAGCGAATAGTATGGATATAACTGTGTAAATGGTGATTTTTCAGAATATTTTCTAATTCACATCTTTCTGTTTCTGTTCCCTGTTCTTTCCCAACATGCACTATAACTGACCTAGATACTCCACACCAAAAGCATTTAATAGAAAAGAAAACATATGGCATTATGGGAATGAATGGGGAAGGGATAAAAACTACTGGGACAGTTACCTGGGCTCCTTAATGAGTCCTGGCATTCTGTTTCAAGAAAGCAGGTCCCCACAGTATAATGATACGGTGTTCTACATTTGGGCCTTAATAAAGAAATGAAGAAGAGTAGGAGTTCCATTTTGGAAAAATAGCAAAGCAACTATATGAAAAAGGAAATTCATTTTGAATAAGTTCTCCCCCTATTAAACCCGTCACTATATTTAATCGCAGAAATGTTTGATTTAAAGACAGCCAAATGGAAAATGACAGGTGTTGGTGAGGATATGGAGAAATTGGAACCCTCATACTTTGCTGGGGGGAATATAAAATGGTGCGGCCACCCTGATACACAGTTTGGCAGTTCCTCAAAAAACTAAAAATAGCATTACCATGTGACCAAGCAAGTCCACTGTAGATGTATACCCTGGAAAATTAAAAACAGGTATTCAATAAAACATTTGTATGTGAAGGCTCAGAGGAGTACTGTTTACGATAGCCCAAAGTGGAAACAGTCCAAATATTTCAACCAATTAATGGATAAACACAGTGTAGGTACACACACGATGGCATATTTTTAGGAATAAAAAGGAACGAAGTGTTGATACGTGCTACAACACTCAAAAACATTAGCGTAAATGAAATAAGTCCGATGCAAAAAGTCACATATTGCATGATCTCATTTATATGAAATATCCAGAACAGATAAATCCACGGAGACAGAAAACAAATTAGTGGTTGCCGGGGGCTAAGGCGAGAGGGGACGGAGCATGACTGCTTAGTGGGTACGGGTTTTCTTCCGGGATGATGAAAATGTTTTGGAATTGAATGCGGATAGGGGTTACACAGCATTGTCAATCCAGTAATAAATCTTACTGAATTGTTCACTTCAAAATATTATGCTTTGTGAATTTTACCTTAAAAAAAGAGAGAACCAAATAAGTCCTTTTCTTGAGAACCAAGAGAAAGGTAAAAAATTTTCCTGACAGTGTGTGAAAGTATGTATTTACACAAAATTTCAATAATCATCTTATATTTGAATGAATAAGTGAAATAGTAGCTTTATATCTTTTCCTGAGACTTTATTCATTATTTGTTTATTTAATAAATATTCATAGGGTACCCGGTATGTTCTGGTCAATTTTAGTATCACTTGATTCCTCCTTCTGGGGAAACTTAATTTTTTTAAAACAATGTTTTATTAGCTTTATGAATAAAAAGAAATAATCACATGTCTAGTTAAAATTTATTTTCTTGTAGTCATAGGCTTTAAGAATTGCCAATCAGTGTTTTACCTTAGGGTACAGGAATCAATTTGAGACTGGAATCCAGCCCAAGCTATCTTCCTCCCTCCCTCTCACTTTTTCTTTCTTACTTTCTTTTTGTTTAAAAATTACTAAATTAGATATACAAAATTGTTTTTAAATGATAGCTACAGAAATTGAAAATATTATATTCATTAATATGTTATATAGCATTTGAACATAGCTGTGTGGTATACTTTAAAGATGTTCCATCTTTTCTATCTTTAGAAGAGCAATGATTTCCTAATTTACTGTAGAGCAGAATCCTGTTTTTAAACTTAATCCCATGTAGAAGCTCAATATAAAAAGAAGCCACCTGTGCTTTGCCCTTCTGCAAGGGGCCTCTGACCTTGGAACACAGTTTGAAAACCACTACTTCAACTAGTTCAATATATTTAATGACATTTCTTCTTCCCCTATTTCTATAAAATTTGTTGGGCCTGTTACTACAAGAAAGGAACAAATTGCTCATTTTCAGTGATACATGGACTCAGGGATTCCTCCAGAATACATTTAGTAAATTACTTCTAGTGAACTAAATTGTACTTTAGGGGCTTGAAAGAGATCATGAAATTTAGGAGAAAAAAAATCTATGTCTCATTCAATTCTTTCTGTTAGGTTCTGGACATTCTGGACAGCTTGGGTCTTTTAAGTTGTTTTGTTGTTGTAGTTTGTTTGTTTTATTCCCATTAGGTTCGGTCAAGGATCAGTCTTGGTCTCTCTCTCTGCTTTTTCACTGTTAACCTCACAGATCATCTGCCCCCTATGTCTTCATCTAAACACATATGTCTTCAGAACTCGTTCTTGGGAAATGACCATAGTTAATTATAGCAGAAAAAGGCAGGGACTGCACTCACTGATCTAATTGTAGCTACCAGGCAGACTTCATTCTAGCAAGATGCAGCTCCAAAGGGGTTGGAGGAACACAAAAATTGAACTTACCATCGCCACTTACGTGATAACATATTAAGGTGTTCTACCGAGATAGTCATGTACTAACTGGAATTCAGAAGCTGACCAATGTTTACTCCTACAGAGTCCTAAGTCTTCAATCGTCTATAAGTATCCGAATAGCTTAGTAGAGGTCAAAAAATTACATTGACAGTCTTTGCTGGCCACCTGTGCTATGGTTTAGCCATAAATCCAATTACTCAATACAGAATATAATTTCAGAGAGATCTAAGACCCGCTGCCTTCTACTCTCTTCCCCCTCACCTGCACCAGCAACATCTTGCTTTGACTAATAATTCTGGAAAGGTAATATCCAGATCATCCTCCATGCTTTGTGTCCCCCTCTTCTGCTGCCTAGCTTTTTTCTTGACGATATTCATAATAGTCTTATCCTATTATCTTTTTGTTGTATCCTTTTGGCAAAATGACAATCTTAGATGAAATTAACTCCGCCTTTCTTCTCCCATGCAGGAGATACTGAATTCTCACAATTTCATAAATTGGTACTACAGTAAATTCATGGCATCCAATCTTGATAAACAGACTCCCACTGTTTTTTTTTTTTTTAAGATTTTATTTATTTATTTGACAGACAGAAAGACAGCCAGCAAGAGAGGGAACACAAGCAGGGGAGTGGGAGAGGAAGAAGCAGGCTCCCAGCAGAGGAGCCTGATGTGGGGCTCGATCCCACAACGCTGGGATCACGCCCTGAGCCGAAGGCAGACGCTTAACGACTGAGCCACCCAGGCGCCCCCAGACTCCCACTATTGACTGTCAGTCATTCTGTGGGTCATCCTCTATTAAGTCTCTATTATATGCCAGGAGTTAGTCTATGCTCTGGTGATGTAGCTGTAAAGAAAACAGAGAGGGGTTTCTTCCCTCATGACCCTTACATTACATTTGAGGAGACAGACTATAAACAAGTTAACCAATAGAAAAGATAATTTTTTTAAAAAGATTTTATTTATTTATTTGACAGAGACAGCCAGGGAGAGAGGGAACACAAGCAGGGGGAGTGGGAGAGGAAGAAGCAGGCTCCTAGCGGAGGAGCCTGATGTGGGGCTCGATCCCAGAATGCTGGGATCACGCCCTGAGCTGAAGGCAGATGCTTAACGACTGCACCACCCAGGCGTCCCGGAAAAGATAATTTTAGTTATTGTTGAGTGCAATAAACAGAGTCACCAGGATGATATGACAGAGATATAAGGAGAGTGTCACTTTTAGGTCAAAGCTAGGAATGGCATCCCTCCCAGAGAAGGTGATATTTGGGTTGAGCCAGCAAGACAAAAAAATGCAAGAAAGACATCTCTATAGCAAATAACCAGATTTGCAATAAAGCAAGGCTTTCAAGACAGGGAGATAAGGCCAATGAGCTCAGAGCAGAGTATATAACAGTAAGAGTAGAGTGAGCAGGACTTGTAGCCCACGAAAATAATATTATTCTGAGTATAAAGGAAAGCCCTTTAAAGGTTTTCAGTATTTTTTTCACTATCAGAGAAAGGGGTTACAAATAAGCAAAGGGCAGAATGAAGTCCATGATATTGATTAGATTGGTACTAGGAGCAACTAATTAAAAATACGTACCTACAAATAGATAGGTACATAAATAAATGTAAGTATAGATGTGTGAGTAAGTGTTGAGTGTACATACATATATTTCCTAGCTCCAAACACTGAGAGAGTCCAGAAGCAGTGACTAGTCCATCATCAAAGAGCACATCTAATGTCCAGACCTTGGTTTTTAATGCGTTCTGCAATAAGGGAAACTGGAGCCCTTTGGCGAAGGTGTAATTCTAGGGCTGTGGCAGGAAAAATGCAGGAGGAGTCTAGAGCATCTGTGGGACCAGAATGTACAAACAGGCTAGAAGAGGAAAAAAAAAAAAAAAAAAAGAGATGGAGGTCAGATGAAAGGGACAAGATCCAGCCTAATGTTCATATCCGGACCTATTATTTGAGCAGCAATATTGACAACAACAGTACTGGATTTTAATCCATTAAGGATCAGGAATCTGTTTATCAGTACTGCTGCAATCCGGCTTTGAAGATTGTTATGTCTGGCACGTGTTCAAAGCTGATTTTCATTCTGGAACACTTCTGTGAAGACTTGCATAATGTATCTTTCATTTACATGAGATATGTATCTATGTCATGAGATATATCTATATCTCTATATCTATATCTATCTATCTATCTGTCTATCTATCTATCTATCTATCTATCTATCTATCTGTCTATCTATCTGGCTGAGCTCCTGTTGTGTCTCCTCCTCCCTTGGTTGGCCACCCTCTTGGGAAAGGTTCCTTCAAGATGACACTGACTCAGAAAAAATATTTTTCCTAAGCTGTCCCCAGATTCTGCATACCCGCACATATAAGTTTTGCTTTTGTTTTTGTTTTTCAAAAGAGCCACCTGGACTTGCACTGAGGTCAGAGAAGCTAGCCATCTATAATATCTCACTTTTAAACTTTCCAGGTGTTAGTGGCATTGACTCAGTACCTCCTAAAAACTCTGGGCAATACAAGTTAAACTCACTGAGTAGTTTTGAGTACTCACACTATACGCTCATGGTGAAAGGCCACAACGTGCTCTTCTCGTCCTTTCAGAGAAAGGGGCAAGGAAAGAGGAAATGCTACAGTACTTCACCAACTTGCCTCAAAGAAATTTTCTCTCATAATCATTTAACAACAAACCTTGAGCACTCAAGGGGGTGATGGTGTTGGGGAAGGTATTGGGCCGAATGGTATAAAACTGATTTTTGATAGCCTGTTTTACAAGTTCTGCATAGATGCCTATCACATCACTAGGAAATGTGAAAATACTTGCAATTTATTTGTTAGTTCTCAAACTAGCAACAAGTTCTTGAATTTTTGGGCTCTCAGCTAAACTCAAGTCCCAGAGTTCCATTATCTTACTTATAGATAAGAATAAACTTGGTTGGGGCGCCTGGGTGGCACAGCGGTTAAGCGTCTGCCTTCGGCTCAGGGCGTGATACCGGCGTTCTGGGATCGAGCCCCACATCAGGCTCCTCCGCTATGAGCCTGCTTCTTCCTCTCCCACTCCCCCTGCTTGTGTTCCCTCTCTCGCTGGCTGTCTCTATCTCTGTTGAATAAATAAATAAAGTCTTTAAAAAAAAAAAAAAGAATAAACTTGGTTAATATGAACTCTTTCTTCTTCTCCACAATAGACCTGAAAATTTTTCTTTTTTAAAATTTTTAAAAGAATTTCTTTATTTATTTGAGGGAGAACCAAGCTAGAGAGAGAGCGAGAAAGAAAGCATGAGAAGGGGGAAGGGCAGAGGGAGAAGCACACTCCCTGCTGATCAGGGAGTGCGACAAGTGGCTTCATCACAGGACCCTGGGGTCATGATCTGAGCTGAAGGCAGACACTCAACTGACTGAGCCACCCATGTGCCTGACCTGAAAAACTTCCCCAAAGTTTTATGAGAAGATCTTACCTTATTAAAAAAATAAAATCCACCAGAAATTACCTCCATTTTGCCAACTCGGGTACAAATACACTTGGTCCCTCTTTCATTTTTCCCTTCTTTTTATGGAGCACCCAAACTAATGGATACAAATAAATCCACCCCTAGATACATAATGAACATTCAGAACACTATGGACAAAGAGAAACTTCTACAAGCTTACAGAGAGGAAAAGAAAACAGAAAGAGGAGGGGCACTAACAAAGGATGAAGAGTCAAAGTGACTTTGAACTTCTCTGCAGTCTCATTGGAAGCTAGTAAGGTCATGGGTAATATGCTAAGATTGCTGAAGGAAAATTATTTCAAGTTGAGAATTTGAAAAAATCTATACTCAATCAAGAATGAGGATAGAAGAAAGATATTTTAGTCCTGCAGGCTAACAAAGAATTAGGTCTCTTGTACTCTTTCCAAGAAGGCTAGAGAAGGTGACCCATTAAAATGAAGGAGTAAACCTTGAAAGAGGAAAACATGGAACAGTTTCAATTTGGAAAGACATGAAGGGAATCCCCACTACGAGAGTAAAAAAAGTACCTGGCTGACAGCTCTGCCATCAGGCTGAAAAGGCAATGAAAGTAGATTGGAGTCAAAAAAATGAAGTTGATGGAATGACTCATGGATCTGATCATTTAGAAGAAGATTTAGACAATTGGCAAAGGGTTTAGGATTGAATTAGTGATGAGTATAAAGAAAACTGAGAAAACAAAGATGATTATTAACTCCAGAGAAAACACATCTGTGACTAGCATTTGCAAAATCATCATAATGTACACACAAAATATTAATCTATCAAATGACATAACTATATTGGGAGGCTTGGCCGTGGGATGGGTGTGTATCTGCGGGACTTAAGGGAAGAAAGTTAAATGCTTATCTTCCACAGTAGCAAGTAAACAAATGATTCCTAAAACTGAATTATCAAGAAGTAGGAATACAAACATGTTCTTGGAAACCATGAAATTAAGTACCACAGTCATCAGTTAAAAGAAGAAATTTTTTCATGATGGAAAGAAATCAATTCTGTCCAGTGCTGCTGGTGGGGGTGGGGGTGAAGTTAAAGAGAGAACAGAAATACGTCCCTTGCACTCGGCAGTATGGGGGATGTTAGTGACCGTAAGAAAGATAGTTTTATCAGAATGGTGGAGGCAACAGCCAGAGCCGAGCAGATTGAAGAGTGAGAAAGAGGTGAGAAAGAGTAGGTTCCTGAGAGGTAGTTGTTGAGAATTGGATATCCAAACAACCAATGGGTCCCTCAGTAAACGTGAAATGTTGAGCCGGCCACAGGATGAACTGCGGGGTAGGAAAAGACAAAGGTCAGGAAGGCCCATACCACAGGGGACTAGAATGTGGATGTCCGAAATTAGACATTAGGTCAGTTCCATACTAACAAATGACTGGTTTTATTTTTCTAGTAAAAAGCGTTCACATAGAGTGAGCAAGATTCAAAGCCAATCTCTCCACCTATCAGGGTCACAGATGTCAGAGAAACTCTTAACTTCCCAGTTGTACTTTAGAATTTTAGTTAGCAAAAGCAAGTTACTCTGAGTGCCTGCCGACCTCCACATTTTCAATTTGTTTCTGTCAGTCAAACAATTTTAAAGGAGTCTGTATCAGTGGAAGGATCTATAGTAGTTTCTTATGACTGCTGTAACAGATGGTCACAAATTTGGTGGCTTTATTTATTATTTATTTGAGAGAGAGAGCACAAGCAGGCGGGAGAGGGAGAGGGAGAGAGGGAGGGAGAAGCGGACTCCCGGATGAGCGCGGAGCCCGACACGGGACTTGATCCCAAGGTCTTAGGATCATGACCTGAGCTGAAGGCAGCCGCTTAACCGACTGAGCCACCCAGGCGCCCCAAACTTGATGGCTTTAAACAACAGAAAGCTATTCTCTCATGGTTCTGGAGATCAGAGGTCTGAATCACTGTCACCGGTCAAAATCAGGTGTGGGCAGCAGGGCCATAGTCCCTCCAGAGGCTCTAGGGAAGGATCTGGTCCTCACCTCTTCCCGCGGCTTGTCCCTCTGGCGATCCTTGGCTACGGCTGCTTCACTCCCTAGTCACGTTGCCGTTTCCCCTTTGTAAGTATCCCTCCTCTCCCCCCTATAAAGAATGCGGTTGCATTTAGGGCCCCCCCAGACAATCCAGGATTATCCCCACATCTCAGGATCCTTACCTTCCATAGAGGTAAATTTTACAGGTTCCAGGAATTAGATTTGGGAGAGAGAGGCATCGTTTGGCCTACACAAGTCCTCAGAGATCACATAGTGTAACATTTCTGATGAAGGAAAAAGACGCTGAGTCGAAGCGACCTATTCAGGCACATACTTAATAACAGACGGGGCCGAAGCCAGATGCCAGCCTCCTCGCTGCAGAAACCTCGCATTAAATTAGAAGCCGGTGACGCGTTTTCCTGTTTTCTGAAACTGGTTGCATATAGGCACACTATACACAGAAACCGGGAATCAAAAATTTAAAAAGAAATCATAAATCGCGCGGTTCCAGTTCAATGATCACCCTAAAAACTATTTTTTCACAGTTATACAGATGAAACTTCTCATTTATCGCACTAATTCATAATTTAAAATGTTTTATTAGATTAAGAGTTTAGTGTCTTCAATTAATGTTTATCAACTGGAATTTGGGGACAATTTTCCTGAGGGTTCTGGAAAATTTTCTTCTAAAGAAACGGTGTTTGGAAGCGGTGGTGTAGATCTGCATTTCAGTGTATTAATCATTCAGATAATTAAACATTATTTCCCCTCAATTACCTGAAGAGAGAGAGTTAAGCATTTTGTGGCCAAGACCCTCATGCTTCCCAAATCGTTTTTTACAGCCAGATCAGGTTTTCCCATTTTATTTGTTTACACTCCACACATCAGGTTTCCTAGCCAAAGGGAGAAAAAAAAGCTAAAAACAGTTTCTTAGATGATTCAATCACACCACTGAAGGTATTGCTATGGTAAAATTGCTGTTATCAGTCATCACTGCAAACTTTTCCAGCTTTCACATCAGTCCTATTAGGTGAAAAACCAAATGATAGAAGAGAAAAACATTCAAATTGAAGTTGAATATTCCACAGTCACTCAAAGCTGTCAGAGGGAGGGATGAAGAGATAAAACTGGCACATCTTGAAAATAATTGGGTCAGGCCTAATGCTGTTCGAAACTGTCACACGTGAGTATTGAGGAAGCTTTTCCAGATATGAAGGCCTTCAGCCCCACCACACCGCGTTTGAAAGATGAGCTTTGACAAATACCATGTTCTGATTCTTGTTTCCTGATTTTATTCTCAGGAAAATTCTTAATTTCATTCCTCTACATTCTTACTGACACTCGTTATGTTCAGTCATTTTATTTTCAGCAGTTCGGGGGTCCGTACGCTTACCTCCTGGTGCTTCTACTTTGCGTTTCCTGCTGTTGTTCGTCCTCTTCGACGTTGTGCCCGTTTGAATATCCTTTTTGTCAAGTTCCTGCGGAAGACTTATGCCAATTTCTCTTCTAAGCTGTGTTTTCCTTGTTGATTTATAGGAGTTCTCTGTATGTTCCAAATATAAACCCTTAGTGGGATACATGTAGTGAAAATAATCTATTTCATTCTGTAGGTTGCTTTTCACTTTCTTAGTGTCATTTTTGTATGTAGACCAATTGTTAATTTTAGTATCAAACACAATATCTAATTTTTTTCTGTTATTTTTTTAAAGGTTTTCTTTATTGACAGAGAGAGAGAGAGAGAGAGAGGTAGAGAGAGAAACACAACCAGGGGGAGCAGCAGGGAGAACAGGCAGAGGGAGAAGTAGGCTCCCCGCCAAGCAGAGAGCCTGACATGGGACTCGATCCCAGGACCCTGGGATCATGACCTGAGCTGAGGGCAGATGCTTAACGGACTGAGCCACCCAGGCGCCCTAATTTTTTTCTATTATGATAGGGCTTACATAACCAATTTTAATGCTTGCTATTAATCGTGTGATCAACCAGCTGCATGAATTCAAATAATTATTTTGAAACACCTGGTTTATGGAATAACATCAACCATAAAATAATGAATCTTCAGGTGCAGACCCAGTTACATTTCATTCCCAATTATTTTAATGGGAGCTATGTGTTACTGTAGCAAAATAGGGAGGAGAGTGGGTTTTGGCATCAGACATGGTTCATATACTTCCTCTGACGTCCAGTTCAGAGTAGTGGATAATCTAAACTTTGTGAGCGTCTCAGTAACTTCTTATGTAAAATAGGGGTAACAATGTCTACCTGGTAGACTCATTTTGCATTTTAAATTGTTATATATAAGATGTTTTAATATGATGTTATTCTAAGATGCCACTTCCAGAAGCATTTAAAAGAAGGAAAGTACCAAAATGTTTTCAACCTGAACTATAGTAGGATCCAGGAAAGTTTCTTGCTGTCATTAAATATATGAATCAAAATGTCCCTATAGTTGCAGAATAAATACAACTCATGTGAACGCGAGAATTATAAAGCACCATTCAGGTGATGGATGGATGCTCACAGTTTTACTTTACAAATGACACTCAGGCACTTAATCAATTTTTAAATTGCTTTTTGAGTGATGAAAAATAAACTCATATATCATGAACATAACAATGTCAACTGAAACTGTACTTCAGAATGATGGTCTTAAAAGGAGAATATAACTTAGATTCAACCATTCCAGAGCCGCCTTTATTCAATAATTAAATCCCACGGGTCTTAATGGGTATGTTTAAAACAAATGGGAAGATGTTCGGCGATATTAGCAATAAGGTGCTATATATACTGCAGGAGTAAAGAATAAGCCTTATTTAGGGCAATAACATCTGCAGTAGAGGAATGTGTGGACCCATGATCAAGTACGTCAAATACAATAGACCGGCCCAACAATGTGGAAGTTGACGGCATGCTGTTATCAGCGTACCTGAGCAAATGATTGGTACAATACTCTGAAAGAGGCAGCCATCATGCTGTGGAAAGATCAAAACACAGATAGAAATTTCTCATTAAGGTTGTTAGGTTGGAGGCAATTGTGTAAGTGTGTTGTCAGCACTTTTTAAAATGCTCTTGGCTGGAGAAGGCAAATTGCTTGGTAGCAAAGTAGAATTAAACATCCCCTATAAGCTATCTATGAGAAATGATCTCTGCAGTCTATTATTATTTTTTTAATTCACAGTTAGTGTTTTCCACTGTGAGCAAATACTTCTAAAAATTTGCTTGCTGACATAAATAAGTGGTATTGAACTCAATATCTCTTCCAAGCGAATTCACCCAATGGGAACATTTACAGGTTTAAATGATATAGACATAGATGTAATGTTATCAATTTATATTAACATATAAATTAATGTTATATATCATTAATATATAATATTATATTTTACATATTAATTTACATATCAGTGCATGTATTGTACATAATTAATACATGTATGTATGAGATTATATATAATATATACGTGTTTGTTTGCTAGGGGCGTCATAACAAAATTCCACAGACTGAGTGGCTCAAACAGCAGAAAATTATTTTATCTGGAAATAAGAAATCTAAGATCAAGATGTTTGGTGTCTTCTGAGGCCTCTCTCTCTCTGGTTTACAGTTGGCCACCTTCTACTGTGCCTTCGCATGGTCTTTCCTCTGAGACCATGCCCCTCTGATTACAAGGACATAGGTCAAAGGATTAGGTCCACCCTAAAGACCTCATTTTAACTTAGTTACCTCTTAAGTACAGTCACATTCTGAAGTACTGGTGCTTAGGATTTCAACGTATGAATTTGGTGGGGGGGCATACAGTTCAGCCCATAACAATATGCTTTATATGAATTAAATGTACTATCATATGGTTAATAGAGTTTGCTTACAGTTGCTAAATTTTACCGTTAAGTTCAGTGTTTCATTTTCATTTATCAAAATGTCTTAAATAATGTGAAATAGACTCTAGATTTTAGGTCTCAGCTGCTACGAAAGTGGGGAAAGATGCCTATAGTCTTATCTCAAATGATCCCTGAGTGACACTTCCAGGAAAGCTGGAAGTGTTGAGGGTTGACATTGGCAATCTCAGTGTCAAGAGCCTGATAACGCTGACAATTCCTGTTCTGAGCTTCCTCCCACATGACATTTGAATTGTTCCTTGGAATACAGCATTCCCTTCTGGGTGGGACACTCTGAAAGAGGCACTGAGGAGCAATAGCAAGGCTGTAGAAATTATTTTCGGTGCCACTCTATGTAACTGAACTAAACTCACTTGTGAGAATAACAGGAAATGTATTTCACCTTAATATTGAGAACAACATATGTGCCTTAAAATAGAATGGACTTCTCATTATGTAGTTACCCCCACCATCCAATAAAGTATTTGGAGGCAGGATAATCCCTAGACCACCTTCCATGAACTACACTTCTAATTTCTACTGTTAATGTAATTGGATTATTTGCATATTATCTAAATTCTGCATGCAATTACTGATTTGTCTCCACCCAGAGAAAAAACCTGTAGATATGTTCAAAGCTGAATACCCTTTTAATATCTGAAGGCATCCAGGGTTTTTGGAAGGTCAAAGACTATGAAATACAATAGGATAGTTACCGTATTATTCTTCTTAATTTAATAATTTCTAATTCAATTTATTTATTACTAAATTATTATTTGAAATAACTTATTAAATTTGTTATTAATTTATGACTATTATTAATTTAATAATTTAAAAATCAGCATGAGAACTTCTTTTAGTGACTTCTTTCTGTATTAACCAGTTGTGCTTTCCTCAGTTTAAAAACCACTACATACCGATGCATCCTTTTTTTTTTCCCCAGAGAATGAACTGTGCAGCCCATTGTGTGTCTTTTTTTTTTTTTTAAAGTTTTTGCCACTTTTAGATTTTATTTATTTATGTGACAGACAGACAGCCAGCGAGAGCTGGAACACAGCAGGGGAGTGAGAGAGGAAGAAGCAGGCTCCCAGCGGAGGAGCCCGATGTGGGACTCGATCCCGGAACGCCGGGATCACGCCCTGAGCCGAAGGCAGATGCTTTAACGACTGCGCTACCCAGGCGCCCCGCCCATTGTGTGTCTTAAGAGCTATGATAGCTTACCATACTATGCAAATGGATTTTTTTGGAATAATTTCAAAAATGTTGCCCTGTTCTGATTGTATCTCTACTCTTTGTATTGTCTCCTAATTCATGACAGATCAAATGACTAGACCAAATGATGAAATTTTTATTCTCAATGATATAGAAAGCCCTGTGTGAGGGAGCTGCTCTCCAAGAGAGAAGCAGGCAGAAAAAGGAAGAAGATGGGGGATAAGGTTGAGAGGTGTGACTGAATCAGATTCCCTGGGCTGTTGTGTTCCCTGCATAGGATCATGAAGTCAGGAGGCAGGTTTCACCTGGGGGGGAGAGCCAGTACTAGGAGAAAGGGAAGTGGATTTGACACCTGTGTTTGTGGCATGTTGATACCGTTACACCTGACAAGTAACTTGGTCCTTTCTTCATACGGAATGTTAAGTTGAATTTTTTCTCAGAACTTGTTATAGTCAAGTGAACACATATCCTAAAACAATAAATTAATTTTTCTCTAAATCAGGCATTTTTATATAATAAAAATAGTTTTAATCTATAATCATATTATAATTCATGCCAGTGTTGTTATTCTCACCTCTAAATGGAACAGAATATTTACTTACTTTATACAATAGCATACAGTAAGTGGAACTCTGAATTTCAGAAAATAATCTCCTATTACGTTTGCCATCTCTATGCTCTCATTTTAAATACCGAGCTTTTTCCTCACAGACTGTTTTATTAGAGGTTAGTGACACATTTGCATTTCAGAAGTGGATGGGAAATCCAGAGAACAAAACCATTTTCTCTTAGTGTTTTTTTTTCTTTCAACTTTTCAGTTGTATATGTATATGTGTGATAGAGAACATAGTATCTTTTGTTAGTTCGTTGTCAATTTTCATCTTGTTGCTTTTCTTTTTCTCTGCCAAATCAGTAATCTGACAGCACAATTGAGTTAGTCTTAACCTAGTTAATTCTAGCCCCAGCTTGCTCTGCCTAATTGCATTCTTTGTCAATGGATGTTGGGTTGTTTTAATACGCTTCTTCTTTCATCAATACTCCTTTACTCGGAATACCTTTTTATAGCGGTCTACTACTCTGATCTGTTTTTTATCTATCCAGAACACTGCTGACACCAAATGTGTGGGTTTTTCACACCAAGCAATTCCATATTCTCTGTGGACAACAACTAGGTAGCCTACAACTTAATTCAATTCTGCCACTGGCTACTCAGGGTTAGTGCAGACCTGCAGGTTAAGGGCTGAGTCCCACAAGACTGCCTCCCCACCTTTAGATGTCAATCACAAGTAATAGGTCCCTAGATTACCCACGTTTCTGTCCAACTTGGCTACAAACTGGGGGCCCCCATGACCTCTTCCTCAGGCTTGATAATTTTGTATTGTGGCTCACAGAACTCAGGAGAAAAACTCTACTTACGATTACCAGTTTATTATAAAGGATCTAGAAACAGTCAGATTCTGGTACATAGGGTGAGGACTGGAAGGGTCCCAAATGCAAGAGCTTCTGTTTCCATCAAGTTTGGGGTATACCACACTCCCACATTCAGATGTGTTCATCACCCCAGAAGCTCTTTGAACCCCTTTGTTTAAGGTTTTAATGGAGGTTTCCATTATTGAGACACGATTGATTTAATCATTGATCTTTAATGAATAACTCAAACCGCAGCCCCTCTTCCTTCCTGCAGGTCCAGCAGGTGGAGGTGAAAATTTCAACTCTTTAATCACATGGTTGGTTCTTCTGGCAACCAGCCCTCATCCTGAAGCTTTGTAGGTTCCAGCCATCAGTCATCTAATTAATATAAACTCAGGTGTGGTTGAATGGGGCTTATGAATAACAAAAGACACTCCTCTCAACCATATCACTCCAGAAATGACAAGGGTTTTAGGAACTCTGTGCCAGGAACCTGGGATAAAGACCAAATATACATTTCTTATTATATCACCCACATCACAAGTGGATTGAACCACTCTGTGAAATAGCTAATCAGAACATTTCTGACCCTCTGCTTGAGTGACAGACAACTAAATCCATGCAGGAAGCCATGTGGATTAAGTTTGAAATCTGTGATTTACCTCTGCGGTAGGAGAGGAACTTCATCATGTAAAAAAGCTTTAGCAGGGCCACAGAGATAGAAGGAAATCATGAGTGGGAAATTCATTTTCATATCTGAATGTTTCTGTTCTACACTGGCTTACTCAAGAGATTCCTTATAAAATATTTTCTATAGCTTTGTCCTTATATTTGTTTCAGGCAAGATTTGGAGAATCTCAAAATATTTGCTTCAAGTGAAATCTCTTGAAATTAGGGACAAATATTTTGTTGGGTAATAAATTGAGATAGACAACCCCGAGCAACACGATACTGACACCCAAAACGTTCGTATCACGTTTTCTGGACTTCGAGGTTGTTAATTGTTGCCATCATTTCCTAAGTGAAGAATTCCAGAAACACTACTAGTGAATGAATACTCCAAGAGTACTGCTTATGTACCAATTACCATTCTAAATGTTGCATATTCATTAATTCAATCCCTGCACTAACCCTCTGAGTTACCTATTATGATTACTAATTATTTTACAGAAGATAAAACTGAGACTCAGAGAGACTAAGTTACTAACTAAAGGTCACACCGCGAGTAAGTGGCAGAGCCAGGTTTTGAGCTAAGCAACCTTGAGTGACCATTAGGCAGTCTGCCTCTTAATTAAAACCTTTTAGTTAATCTGCTTTCCTTTTTTTGCCTTTTCCAGTGTGCTAGAGAGGGGGATGAATATTTTTATCCAATTTGAAAATTCTTACTTTAGATAGTTCAATCAAGAAAGTTCAGTGAAGCACTTTACTAATACTGAACCAAACCATTTTTAGCAATATAAAATGATTTCCTTAATTTTCATACAATTTTGATGCATTAGAACAGCTTGTGAAGTTCCATAGCTTTAACTTCTACCTGTTCTGTGTGATTTGTTATTTTGACATTTATGATTCATATAATACCTAAAATAAAATTTACTTATGTGGAAAATTCTTTATCTTGGCAATGATTTTTTTTTCATATTCTTTTGTAACTAACCATTTTGGGGTTTTTTGGGGGTTTTTTGTTTTTTTTTTTTTTACATCCCTGCAAGGTTAAAACATGTCACTAAATGTAAAGAAAAATGATGAATTAGCATAGCACCTGGAGTCCAATGAATAATTTTCTTCTTCATATGCCTTCATTTCCGATGTCTTTTCCCTAAACACTGATGTGTTAGTTCAAGCTGAGGTAATAGGCTATTTCATTTCGGAATTATAACTGGGGCCCAAGAGTGCAGGAACACCTGGCTCCGGGGGTCCCAAACAGATCACGTTCACTACTCACTGCTGACAAAACCCAAAGGCAAAGAGAGCAGCGGTGGTAAAACAAGAAAGGAATTTAGTTCCGTGAGACAAACACTGGAAGACAGCAGACTAACGTCTCAGACGGTCAAGTGCTGAAAGTACTTCTAGGTTTATATAAAGAAAACATGGGACAAAGGTTGGTGGGTGTGTGCAGGTGGGCAGTGAAGGTCAAATCGATCCTTGTCTTGGGGTCAATTGCGTGGGGGCTTGCTGATGTCAGGGAAGTCCCTGTTGCTTGAGGGGGTAATTTCAGTTTCGGTCACAGGATGCTTTGCCTGCCGGGTCTTTTGCCTGAGTTA
The DNA here is from genome assembly GCF_023065955.2 of Ursus arctos. Taxonomy (NCBI): domain Eukaryota; kingdom Metazoa; phylum Chordata; class Mammalia; order Carnivora; family Ursidae; genus Ursus; species Ursus arctos. The sequence continues at coordinate 70,556,897 of NW_026623111.1, read as the reverse complement.
AGAGATAAGCTGGAAAGAAGAACTTAATCAGAAAGTACAGACTAATGTCAACATGGAGGGAATGTCCACTTTCAGATGTATGCAATCCAGGGTGTGCGACTATCTTTTCATCCATTTTTCCCCTTCAGTTTTTTTTTAATCTGTCGCACGATGCTTGTGCAAGATTTTTTCTGGTGACATGGTATCTTTTGCCCTATTCATTTTCATGAGCTTTCTCACTCTACTAATTCTGTTCATTTTGTTGCTTTTCTTTTTCTTTGTTAAAATTCGAATCCAACAAGAAGCAGTTATTGAGAGCTTGCTAATCATCTCTTCTGGGCATCCCTCTTTCCCCTTCACAATCTTCTTTCTAACATGACAGTGCTAGCCGGCCATAGATCTGCTAAGTGCTAGTCATTGTGTTTAATGCTTTACATGCATTGTCATCCACAAAAGAATCCTAATAATAAGTAGGAACTAATTTTTATGTCTATTTACAGATGAAGAAAATGAGGCACAGGAATGCCAAAGTCAAATGGCCTAAGACCGGAGTTTGAATACAGTCAATCCTTGCCCATCAGATCCCCCATCCTTTATAGACTGCCTCTCACATAAACTATGTGTGACCTTTGGGTTTGACCAACTGACAGCTGATTTTGATGCAGGCAGCCAGCTCCAGGAACCCAGAGGGGGCCCTGCACGACCAGCCAAGAGGGTCCATGGCTTTGCACAGGATGGAAGTCAAACACAAGCTGAGAGGAAGTGGGTGCAGAGTTCATTAAAGATGTAGAGAGAGTGTAGATACAAACAGAGTGTCTGGGAGACTCAGAAAGGAAAGAAGAGTGAGTCTCTTCTTTGTTTGGGACCTGGGGTTTTTATTGAGGACGGTGACCTGGTGCAACTGTCATTTCAGGCATCCAGGAACAAAGACAAGTGTTTAGGTGTTCTCCTTAAGTCACTTATGCCCTGGAGCCAGGGGTCCTGGTGAGTCAGTGGTCTTGGAAACCGTTCAGGCTGACTCTGCCCAGTCACTCCTTAGATGTTATCTATTGTTCTGGAAGACTCCAAAGAAATTATTAAATCTTTGACCTTTACAAGGAGAACATACATTATTTATTGTATAAGGTGTGTATGAGGCAGGCGTGTAGGACCTAGCAAGAATAGAAGCAGGAAAAGGAGGGGGAAAAAAGTGGATTTTCAGGGGGTCCCTTTAGTTTCCCTGTTCCAATTTCTGGCCTTGGTAAGAAAGGAACACCTGATTTTCTTGGCACCTAAATCTGTGATGAATTCTGGTCAGAAAATTATGAAATAATTATGAAAAATAATGAAATAAAAACTTTTAGCAACATGCAAATAGTCAAACTGTAGTTTATAAATGATCCTTATAGCCTTCTATTTGGATTTGATCCAGTTCCACAGATTTAATTTAATGGTTATACTGAACAGACAGATTACAGGCAACTGCAGTTATAGGGGAAAGATAGTTTTTATAAACATTTGCTATGACTTTTACTATTTCATACACCTGCACATATAAATTAAGCAATTTTTATGGCATCCTTCTGTCGAAGTTACTTTCTAAGGAAACATGATATACTTGTGCACAACAAAAACATATGTCCTATGAACACTTACTCATACATTTATTTCTCAAGTCAAGCATTCAGTAAACAAACACTAACTAAATGCCTGCTATACGTTGGCCATTGGGCTGGACCTTGTGGATATTGCAAACATCAACAAAAACAATATTAAAGCCTTATGAAATGGCTTTAATAAAAATAACAAATAAGTATGTATTGCAGATTTGGGATTCTTTTTCTTCCCTCACTCCCTTTTTTAAAAAATTTCTCCAATAGCTATGCCAAATATAAATACTAAATACGAGTGTTTCTTTGTCATGAAAAGCAATATGTATAGGGTTTCAGAAATCTTTTCTTTTTTAAAATTTCAATCATTTGCAAAGTAGGTTTGATTATTTAGAGAGGTCTATAAATTATCCTTTATTCAAAATGTCTATAATTTTAATCATGTTATTTTAATTGCAATAGGTTGTAAATTTGCAATAAAATAACAAGAAGGGAGGCTGTAACAGATGTTCTGTCAGCACATGTGATTTCATCGGAGACAATCAAGCATTCATCACGCTTAATCTTCATCAATTGAAATGTACTGATTTTCAATAATGTGAGCGCTGTACACTCAAAAGGCTTCTGATACTTAGGAGCAAATTTTTTGACTGAGACCTTTTTTTTGTATGGTGGCTAATTTACCCCAAGGACTTCTTCATCCACTATTCTAAATAATTTTATTTAGGGGCACCTGGGTGTCTCAGTTAGTTAAGTGTCAGGCACTTGGTTTCTGGCTCAGATCATGATCTCAGGGTCCTGAGATCTAGCCCCAAGTCAAGTGGGGCTCCCAGCTCAGTGGGGAGTTGTTTTTCCCCTTTCTCTCCTCTGCCCCTCCCCCCCACTTGGGCACTCTCTCTCTCTTTCTCTAAAATGAATAAATAAATCTTTAAAAATAAATAAATAAATAATCTTATTTAGTTGTGTATTTTGTTCATATTACTTGACTATAAAGGTAGCTATTGTTTTTTACAGATACGGTCTTTTTTTCTTTTATCATCTATGCTTAAATTGGATGCAATTTGTAAATAATGATGTTAAATTATTTCTTTGAAATATACTGCTCAGATGGCAGTTTAATTTATTTAGATAGCCATAGAAGCCTATGCACATTAGCAGTAATAGTTTCATAAAGAAAATACAGTTAGGGCCTGCTTCAGTACTGTACACAATGAAAATAAATTTCATTGAAAACATAATACTTCCTAGGGAGTATTTTGAATTATTATTGGACCTTAGAAAATATGGAGTAAAAATAAACATGACAAAATGATCATCAGGGTTTTATGATCTGACCGCTCTTTAGATGATGCTTTATGGGAAATTGTGTAAGAAATTCAGAGTGGGAAGGAGAAAGGACAGGAGGGAGCAGAAGAGGAATAGGGGATAAGCAGAGAGAACACAGACAGTTAGATCAACAAGAAAAACAAGGAAAAAGAGGAGGAAGATGGGTGGGGGAAGGACAAGGGGGGAGGAGAAAGAGGAGACAGGAGTTACAAAAGAAGCAGGATCATGAAAGTTAAAGACCAAAGCTTTCCCTTCCGCTAGCAAGGCCAGACATTCTCTGCGGCCTTTCAGGGGCTCACGTAGAGAATCAAGCTGTTGGGTAATGGGAAGGTGATCTCCTGCCTTGAGGCTTGCTTTCATAGAAAAGGAGTGGATATGGGGGGAGAAATGAATAAAATTCCTGCCAATGGGACCTGGAGAGAGGCAATTGGGTCTTGGCTAGTTCTCAGGTACTGCAAATGCCATTCGTCTGCACCTGGAAGCTTCCTGATCACTGGGTAAATGACAGTGGTTTGAGAGGCTCCTGAGGAAACCTGGGGACGGAGAGTGAATCTAGAGGTCAAAGTAATATGTAAAGTGGGCAGAAAAGGAACAGAATTACTCATATTTCTTTGCCTTTTCCAACCAAAGCCTTGGAAAACAAAATAGGGTCACTTCCAGAGTATCTTTCCATTCATTCTGAAAAGCTGTCGTTTTAATCTTGGATGGCGTTCTCTCAGGAAGGGAAAATCAGAAGAATGTGCCTCTGATATCTGTCCTGAGATTTTACAAAAATCTCCTCTCCCAAGCTCCACCCCCACAGTTATTTACTTATATGTTTATTTACCAGTATTCTCTCCTTTTCCAAAAGAGATGCAGGTGAAATCAATGAAATTTTATTTCAGATGGAAATTGTCTCTTCTCTTTTAAGAGCTGTTTTGGAGAGAGAGAAGTACATGTTATTACAATCATTTTCTGCTCAATTTTTATGCAGAACCTGCTTTATATTAAGGGCAGCCTGAATTCAGAGCAGATTCATTTTAAAGCCACTATTCTGGGGCACCTGGGTGGCACAGCGGTTAAGCGCCTGCCTTCGGCTCAGGGCGTGATCCCGCCGTTATGGGATCGAGCCCCACATCAGGCTCCTCCGCTATGAGCCTGCTTCTTCCTCTCCCACTCCCCCTGCTTGTGTTCCCTCTCTCGCTGGCTGTTTCTATCTCTGTCAAATAAATAAATAAAATCTTTAAAAAATAAATAAATAAAATAAAGCCACTATTCTAAGAAATTTTTTAAAAAATCTATAGCATTTTTTTCACTTTCAGAGCTCAGAAAACAGAGAAAGTCTAAATTTGCTAACTTCCTACATTAATTCAGCGGCAATACCTGTGTAGAAACTTAGCAATTCCATTACCGGAGCTTAAGCTCCATTTAGTAAAAAAAAAAGTGCCCACTTTCCCCATCCATGACTTGTATTTTAATTTACAGAGCTGCTTCATAGGACTTCAAGAAGTACGCTGAACACACTGGTGATCGTGTTATTAGGAAACTATTTTGGGATTCTACTAAAAGATGTGTGGAGTGTTACGTTTCTCTCTTGTTAGACAATTTGTCTGACAGCTTGCTGTGTTTTAAGAAACAAGAGAAGAAAAAATAAGAACACATTAACCACAAAGAATTTTGGGAGATAGGGAGTAATTTGTGTTCCTTTCCTTCCGAGTTTGTGAGGCTAGTGTTACAATTACTCAAAGAATAGCATTCCACAAAGTCCAAAGGGCAATATATATCTTAAAAATTTTTTAAGACAAATTCACGGGTTTTCAAAATGGCGGCTGGGGATAAATAGAGACAGTAATTTCCCTATCATAAATTTCCTCTGGGGGAGCCTGGTGGCTCAGTCAGTTGAGCACCAGACTCTTGGTTTCAGCTCATGGGTTGTGGGATGGAGCCCCATTTCAGGCGCCGAGCTCTGTGGGAAGTCTGCTTGAGATTCTCTCTCTCTGCTCCTCTCCCCACTCATTTGCTCACTCTCTCTCTCTTTCTCAAATAAATAAATAAATAACTTAAAAAAAATAAAAATAAATTTCCTCTGCTAGTTTTTATATTATCTGGGCTAGAGAGAAGTTGATGAAGTGGTATCAGTATCTTACAACTCAGTTGGTTTTCACTCATCCTCTCTCTCTCATTCTGTGTCTGTTCATACTCTCACCACTGACCAACTGGGCTCTCGTTTTTTCTCCTTCTCCTTCTTCCTGCCTTCCTCCTCTCATTGACACCCACCTCCTCCCACCCTTCTTCCTCTTCTTCCTCCTTATTTCTGATTTGCTCTTTTTTCTTGTTCTTCTTCCTCACGTCTCTGCTATTTTCTGACACATAGCCACCAGAAGCAATAGGGAAAGAAAATATACAGGAGTTTTCTCCCTCAAGTTTGTGTTGCTTTTGACTTTCTAATTGTAGGGGGAAATGATGTTATAACTTTTAAACTATAGTGATATAAGGGAGATTAGTACCTTGGGGTCCTGCGTACTTCAGAAAAAGAATGGCAGACCAAATTCTGCCTAATTCTTTACTCTTGAAAGTGATCATTTTCCCTGAGGTGGTAACTGGCCCCACTGCAAATAGTTTTCTCACAAGGTCACTTGCCAAAATAATGTCTCCACTGGTGTGAAAAAGATGTATCTTGTTGACAAAACTGCATGAATATATTAAGGTTATATCTAGGGCATGTAGTAGCTATTTGTTACAGCCCAGAATGAGAGCATTTTAAGACAATTTGAAGTCTTCATCATAGACCTAAGACCTCTGTCTAACAAAGATAACATTAGCCAAATACAGATGTCACCTTTTAATTTCCTAGATTAAAAAAAGAAGAAAAATTGGAATAGTTTTGCGATTGATGATTACAAATTCAAGTACCTCTCCATTAGTCTGAGTAAAATGAATTTTCCTAGAAAATTTTCTGAATTTCTAAAATTTAATTAATGAATTTAAGACATTTAATTCTTTCCACACTCCCAGCATGTTCTGTGCATTTACTAATATCAATGACCTTCTACCAGCTGTAGTGCCAAGAACATTATCAAGAGGCCTCATGGAATTCTCAGACGCCATAGAGGCATCTTAGCGTCTGTCCATTTTTCAGAACAGACTGCAGAATCAGTTTTCATATACCAGTATTGCTCCATGATATCTACAATGTATTTCTTAATTTTTTTGTGGTACTCAAGAGTGCCTTTAGGGTATATAGGTGTTGTTGTTTTCTCAAACATGTTCTACTTTGAGTATATACATGGAAAAAGAGAAGCCAAAATGATACAGAAATACCATGATAGTCTGATTATTGCTTCCATTCATTGCCGGGGGTTGAGTTCAGTGTTTGCTGTTAAAGTAGAGGAAGCTGTGTGAGAGACTAAAACTCACTGATGACCTCTTAGTGTGCTGACCATTTAAAGGTAATAGAATTAGAGTGTACGAAACAGAATTCTGATTCAAAAGATTTAACGACAAAATTTGGAAAGGGCAATGAAAGTCACATTAAGAAGACATGAGATCTCTGGAGGGTCTTTTAAATTTCATCTACAGAATAATTTCCACACTATTTAGCTGGCTCCTCAGCAGGATTAAAGAGATCTAAATATGTACGTTAAATAGCAAATCTACAATGATGGGAGAGGGAGTGAGGGACAGTAGGGAATTGAAAGAGGATTTGAGACTGTGGGAGGCATCTCTGTGGGATATTCTCTGCTAACAGCAAGATAACTCTGTGATACATCACGAAAATCAGTGCCTGTGAATATATCTAAGAAATTCGAATTAAAAAGTATGTGTTCTTGACATACATTTGTTTATAAGTGGCCACTATCTTTGTCAAAATTTAATATTTCTCTTATCATATATTATCCATCTAGCAACCTCAAATCTGGCTAGGTAATATAAATAAATGAATTTTTCCTACAAGTTTTCTGACAAATTACTGTCATCCTGATCTACAGATTTCATAGAGATAAAGGAATACACATGTGGTCTTCTTTATACAAATTATGCACAATCACATGCTTTAGTGGTAATGATGGTGGTGGCAAAGATAAGTGAGGGGAAGTAAATTACAAAAAAAAACGTTTAGAAACTATCTGTAATCATATCCTAGTAAGAAGAATATAGTGAGTCATTGTTTTCATTAGTAAGCAAAGTAGGGTATTTATAAAAACACCCACCCTTTGGTTGTGTGATGTAGCATTCTCGCTCTTAACTTGAATGAATTTGATACAGTGTTTATTTTAATCTAAAAAATAGGAAATTCAAATAAGTGTTTGAATCCAAATTTTTGGATTTAGATTCAGATACACTGAAAAGACACTGAAAATTAAAAAAAAAAAAACAACAACCCACTAATTCCTAGATTATGTCATGGAGCATTTTCACTATGATCTTCAGTGGGCGCGATATAAGTATTTATTTGAATCTAATAGGAAATCACATTTCAACCAGGATCTGCTATAGACTGATATTTTTGAAGCTAAGAAGATAACATTTTAAAATATTCTAAATATTACTACATTCAACACTTGGTAACTCTAAAATGTTTTGACTAAAGCTTTTAACAATTCATGAACCAATCCATGAAAAAAAAGTAATGAAAACTCCAAAATTTGGACTTTTTCCAGAGTTTGGGATTGTTTAATTAGGATGTCAGCCCAGAGAAATGAACACTACTTTGTTGTTGTTTTCTCTAAGCACAAACACAGTATAGCTCATTGAAGATTCTCACTGAGCTGTGGTAAAAGCTCTCAAGGGAAGGGGCTTTATAACACTCCTCGGCTTGTTGATGAAACCCTGGATTTGAAACCCCGGGGGCAGCAAACGTCTTTGCCTCTGACAGGGGAGATCCACCCAACTAAATGTACAGTCTAAGAAGGCCAGGCTTATCATTCCTGCTTGAACGGGTCCTGCATGTGCCTTGCAAGGATAGAGGAATGGGTTTAAACAATAAGAAAAATTTTGTTACATTAAAGACTGCTTTTGAGGAAGATGAAGAATATTACTCAACTAGGTTCTAATATGAAAAAGTTGACTGTAACAGCAATTTTTTTTAAAAAAAGGTGCAAGTTTGTGTATACATTTTCTTTAGACTTGAATGAAAATATGTGATCAAAATCTTAAGTTTTATAAATATGTATTATAAATTATATATTAGAAAATGATATATATTTATATTATATATTAGATCAATGAAAATTTTAAGTTACATAGCTGCATGCATATATAATATTAACATAAATATATAATATACAACTAACATATTTATATATAATGTAACTGAATTTCTACAAATTAGAAATTCATTTGGTTCAGTAAATTTAAATTTTGAAACAGATGAACAATGACAAAAGATCCCCTCTAAGGAGATTAACTAGGCTAGTCAACTGAAAATCAACATGGCTTATTTTAATACATTTAAATTGTCATTTCTTAATGCTCAAATGATATTACTCATTCTTCCAAAATAAGAGTTTTGACTGATGGAAGAGAGTCAGGAAGAACAATTTAGGCACACCTGGCTTTAAATATGAACTTCTTCAATTCCTGCAGTGATCCCAAGGAGGTAATGGAAGCTTGGTCAGAGGTGCAGAAAAAGGAGGGGATGGTTAGTAAGCACACATTTCCCATCCTTACAGAGCTACTCGGGATTTCTGTGGTAACAAATGTCAGCATGAGTCTGGATAATGTATTTCAAATGCAGCATCCGTCTGTACTGATTTATTTGATATTTATTTTTATATTATTTAAAATATGATTTATCCTGCCTGTCACAAAGTAGGTATTTATTCAATAATTGATGAATGAATGGATATGAGATTGTCATCAGTAACTAGGGTCCTTCTCTACTTCGGGAGCTTGCTGGGCAGGAAGGTCTGGCAACAGAGAAGGGTTCTGGAATTCAACTACAAAATAATATCCATGAAAGTCACTGTCTCACTAGGAGAAATCGAGAAAACCCCAGTGCTGGAGTTTTTACACCTGGGTATGTTTGGTCATGACAAATAGAAAAATATGACTAAATTAATTGTCTTACATTATTTTGGGTGGATTTAAAAAAAAATAGCCAAACAAATCACAGCAACTTAAGAGTTGCTACAATGCCTCTTTGCTATTCATAGTAATTTGTCATTTATGTATTTCTAAAATATGTACAACGATAAAGAATTATATTAATAATTAAAATTCCAAACAACAAAGCACCATTTAATGCTAAATGTTCTTAATTATCTAATTACAAAATCGATTAACTAAATTGTGCATGGCAATGACAAATAATGTCAAATGGTTTACTTCCTTCTGTTCTAATATTTTAAGATTTTATTTATTTATTTGAGAGAGAAAGAGAGCGCACGAGAGCAGCGAGGGGCAGGGAGAGAATTTTCAAGCCGACTCCCCACTGAGTGCAGAGCCCAAAGCAGGGTTTGATCCCACGACCCTGAGATCATGACTGACGTGAGCTGAAACCAAGAGTCAGATGTTGAACCAACTGAGCCACCCAGGCGTCCCTGTTCTGCTAATATTTAAGTACAGTGAAGTCATTGGAATCTATGTATGTTTGTAAGACAGAAATTCTGTTTAATCTATGAGTACTTGAAATAATAAAATGAAAAACATTATAAATTGTGATGCAATTTTAGGCAGAGACTAAAGAAACTATCAAAACTTTCCAAATATTTTCAAAAATGACACATTTACACAGAATAGAAGTTGTGAGTCACCAAGCCTCCACTTGTCAGTATCTAGCTCACACAATTCCCTGGTAGCCTGAGTCTATGACTGCGTGAGGCTCTGTGAGCTATTTGGGCTCAACATGTGACATTCTGATGGGCAATACTAACGTTAATGATACTAAATTGTATACTTGGAAGTTGCTGGGAGAGTAATTCTTAAAAGTTCTCATCACTAAAAAACAATGTATTATAGCTATGTGAGGTGATAAATGTTAACTAAACATTCAACTATATCTCAATTAAAAAAATTCACTCCATACTTTTCTGCAGGGTTGGTCAAGTTTTATCAGGCTATAGTTTGAAATCTTCTCTTACCTGATTATTATGAGTTTCCTACATGTTCTTGCATGTTAATTCCTTTTTACAACTTGGCAGTCTACTGAATGTGTATACTAGAGTTTGCTTAACCATTCATCTCTTGCTGGACGTTTAGGTGATACCCAGTTTTTGGCTATCGCAAATAAAGCTCCCAGGAGCATTCATGTATGAGTCTTTGTATGGACATAAGGTATCAAGTTTTGGCAAATCTGAAATCTTTCCAAGCTTCTGCTGTAAGAAAATACCATTTTCACCTTCTAGACTGGCAATATTTAAAAAACTGTGAATTTTGATGAGCGTGTATAGGGGATAAAGAATACTCTTTCGCATGAGCGAAATGGGACTCTGGATAGGCACAAACTTTTCAGGCGTAATTTGACAGTACTTATAGAAATGAAAAAAAGAATATGCTTATCCTTTATTCCAGAAACTCCCCAGAATTTGCTGTAATTGCTTCTGTGTGCCTCAGTTTCTCAGCAGTGGAAAGAGGATGATAATACGTAATGTGTATCTCATAGGTTTAATATGTATTTCATAGGATTATAGTGAACATTCAATAAATTAATTCATGAAAAATGCTTGGCATGCCAAAATTCTTTTTCATTATTATTTTCACTATGACTTACAGGAACCTATTCTCCAGAAATGCTTTATCAAATATGTAAAAAATGTACATTTAAGGGTGTTCATTACCATAATATTATTACAATAAACTCTATAATCTAAAGAGATTATTACATAAATTGTGGTAGACCTGTTGGGGGCAGTACAGACAAGTTGTGACAGGCGGGCCAGACAGGAGGAGACCTGTGATAGAAGGAGACCTGACCTGGGTCTAAATCCTGCCTCAGTCCTTGCTAAGTTGTGGAGCTTGGTCCATTCCTTAATCTCTCAGTGTCTCCGTTTCTTTGGCTGTAAAAATGATAACACTAATACCCACTTTATAGTTTTTATGCAGAATCAGTGAGATGTTACAGGTAAGTTCCTTAGAAGAGAATCAGGACACGTTCACTATGTAAATCATAGTATTACTTTGGAAGGTTATGTGCGCTTTATAAGAATATGAGCAGGCCCGCATGTGCTACTCTGGAAGGATGCTCATTAGACGAAGCCTTTATTTTTTTCCCTGTAGATATCGTATAATGGGTGCAGGTAAAAGATCCACTTATATACGCTTAGACGTAGATGTAAATGTTCAACCATTTGTCAATTATTACTTTAGCCTCTTATTACAGGCAGATAGCAATAGTTAAGCATATTTCAAGTTTCAAATACAACTTTCTTAATTTTGATTAAAAATGAAAATTTTAACATATACAATTGATCAACCCAATAGTGTAGAGTAAAAATCAAAGTTAAAACAACAACAACAACACTTTGTGGTCTTTGAGCAATTTATTGGAATTGTGATTTTAGGAAATAGATGTTATATATTTATATACATACTGATAACAAGAGGTAAGCATTTTATTGGAAAGACTACTGTGACTGACAAAACTGCATGATTGCCATCTAGTCAGATTACATTACATTAAAATGACTTAACATGAGAGAATAAGAATTGTTTTGTTCACAAATGCACTTTGTTTTCTCTGCCACTAAATCTCTTCAGGAGCAAGAACTTCTCTGCATACAGGTTATCCAAAAGTTATTCAAATAATCTTATGACATAAACAACCTTACAGCCTTACTCAGATTAAAAAACAAGCTGATTTTTGTTTCATGTAGAAAAGCCAAAAACAGAGCAGATGTGCAGGCAAAGATAAATAAAAACACTGGCTCCTTCTCAGGAAAGGTGATAGTCTGTCTTTCATCCTAATTTATGTACGGTATAACAAGTAACCACTAAATGTCGTAGCAGGGGGAAATTTGGCGGGAATTGTTCCTTTTACAAGTCGCAACCACACTTCCTGCCCATAATTTAATTCTAATAAAGCGTCCCCAGTTAAAACCCTGTCACAGCGTATTTCACCGTTAATATTCTCAGATTCAAACGCAAGCTTGTCTCTTCCATCAACCACTAAAAATCCAGAGATATGGGCACTAAAGGACTCAATGGTATATTTAAACACATACACCCCAAGATAAGGAATCCTGAATTTTCCAGTTCTTGGAGTATACGAAGCTCCATAATTAACGTCCAAATTATTAAATAGGATAGGACCAGGCGCCGTCATTCCATACGTGTGAGATGCAAAAAATGCCACCATCGGTGCGTATCTGTAAGACCCTTTGGAAAAATCTGTTAGAGGAAAAAAATGGAGTCAGTTTTCATGTTTTTTTTTTTTATCAGGTTTTGTTTTTCCTCATTTCTTTTTTTTTTAAAGATTTTTTAATTTTATTTATTTATTCGACAGAGAGAGAGACAGCCAGCGAGAGAGGGAACACAGCAGGGGGAGTGGGAGAGGAAGAAGCAGGCTCATAGCGGAGGAACCCGATGTGGGACTCGATCCCATAACGCCGGGATCACGCCCTGAGCCGAAGGCAGACGCTTAACCTCTGTGGCGCCCCATGTCTTTCCTCATTTCTTTATCATTTTATCGAGTTATAAAAAGAGGTAGCAGAAGGAACAAAGGTCATTCATCAGATTTTTTTTTAACGAGGAAATAGATGTTTGCATGCTTGCCTCTTCTCTTGGTTGAATTACCTGAAATCATTTGCTCTCTGTGAGCCTCAGTTTCTTCATTCAGACCAAGATAGAATGATAATAGCACTTGATATATTCCTCATAGACATGTCTCAAAGATTAATTTGCATGTTGCTTTGATCTCTCCAGAGATAAAGGAATTCAAAGCACTCTATGATTATTATGGTATGCCAGAATGTTTTAAAGCCCCTTGCAGGAATTGAAGCTGACATGATGTAGAAACAATTTTTCCAGCACCTTGTCAAACAGTTTCTAGAGGCTAAAACGGAAACCAAACGAAGTCACATGCACTATAGAGAAGTAGACAAAAGCAATTTTCTATGTAATTAATGCCAAACGTACTTACAAAGTACGTTTGAGATTCAAATAATAGACTAAAAAATTTACTCTTCGCTATGCAGCATATTATTAAGACAAGCCTGATTTGAAATATGTTTTTGTGGTCATTAAAGAAAAAATATTTTAAATGCTGCACACATTTTTTATATAAAAATCGGAAATGATACACTCTTGAAGTTAATTTATAATGAACAATACCTATGAAGGTAAATGGACAAAAAAAAATGTGTTTTGTTCTACTCAATACATTTGAGCAGGTTCTAAAGTCCTCACCCAGTCAAAATGACACTATTAGCTTACTATTGTAAGCTATTGTCTTCATGGAAGACACGCTGCTAATTACTTTTTAAAGTTTCATTTAAATGATCATATGTGATATTAATCAAAGGTATATTTCTTTACCAACTTGTTTGAGGAGAAAGAGTTTATACTAATTAGATATATGCATCTTTATTTTTCTTTTAAGATGTCCGGGGTGGGGGGGGGGGGAAGACTGCCTCTCATATCAACACTGAAAATGTCAACGAATGTACATCAATAGGGATTTACCTGGCCGACATTTCCACTCATAAATCATGTATGTTACTCAGGAAGTTTCAGAAGTAAAAGGAAGTAATCCTCACATGAGTCCAGATTAATCCGGTTTAAATATTCATTGGTAAATTTTTTCAACAAGTATTTTTGTTTACGATAGCGAGCAAATCCAAGGACGCATGCCCTTTCGTACCTGGAGCTAACGCGTTTTCTTGCACCAGCTTGACCGTGCAGTTGTCGCCCGTGAAAGGATGTCGGCAAGCGCAGACAGAGCTCGCTCTTCCATTTATACACGTGCCCCCGTTCTGGCATGGGGACCTGCTACAGTCTGAATACTCCTCTGTTACTGAAAAAGAATCAAGATAGTGACCTATTTTCTCGTAGATCTTATAGTTTGCAGCAGAATGGGAAAAAAGCTGGAAGAGAAGTAAGAAAAATGGGTCCCTAGGCCCAGGCTGGCCGCCAGTGTAGTCACAGGACTTAATACAAACCTCTTAAGCCTCTGAGCTCTTTCTGCGGCTTCTTTGAAGTGGGGATCATTCTATGATAGTCAAAGTGAGGATAATCCGTTGTATTTCTTTGTGTGAAAATGTTAAGATTTTGGTCAAGTGTAGAACAGAATAGGGTATCTGGACACAGTTTATATATATTTGGAACTGATACGTGATAAAGGTAATATTTCAAATCGTTGGAGAGGAAAAATGTCTATTCATTACAGGTTGCTAATATAATTGAATATTCATAAAAACATACTTTCCACATGTACAAAAATACTAAAGGTAAAAAAAAAAAACCCAACAATCCATATGATTGTATTACAATGAAATAAAAGTAATATCTTTGTAGAGCTTTAAAATTTTGGAGAACTCAAAGCAAAACAAAACAAAAAATCCAAAAGCCATAAGAGAAAAATCCTGACATTTGACCACCTAAGAATTAAAACACATTTGCAATGAATGTCACCATTATTAAGTTCAAAGATAAGTGACAGATTAAGAGAACAATGTCTTGACAGACACAAAGATCTAATGGATAATATCCATAACATGAAAAGTTCTGACCAATCTTAAATTTTGTGGAAAAAAAAGTGAAACATGGGCAATTGATATGAACTGGCCAATTACTGAATGAAAACCGCAAAAGTTCATTAAAATTTTTAAAGCTTATTCAACTTCACTACTAATTAAGGAATAATACATTTTCACCACCAACATTTTTATATCAGGTGCCAACATTCAAAACGATAGAAAATATTCAGTTATGAAGAAAATGGGCATTCTCATGCAATGTTAGTTAGAGCTTAAATTGCTAGAACCTCTGAATGAACAATTTAATCATATTTATCAGAATTAAAAAGGTTCATTTGCTCAAAGCCAGAAATTTTTCCCGGCCCAATATATACTCCAGACACACTTGCTTAAGTATACAAAGAGAATTGTTAAAAAATGTTCTCTATGGCATAATTTGCATTAGTGAAAAATTGTAAGACACCTAAATGACCACTTCATAGTTAAATAAATTATAGGTATCTTTTCCCTAAGGAATATTAGACAGCAGTTAAAGAATGAGATAGATCTCCCGACACATTTGATTTACTGAAAGCAGCAAGCTCCAGTTCACACATTAACTATAGAATAATTTTAATTAGCTAGAAAACTTAAAATTATGAATATGCTTATAAACATAATACATAATTATGTAAACACAGACAAAGGTTGGGGAAGGATACATTACAGGCCACAGTTACCACTATGGCGCCATCTTGTGACAAAAGTGTAAACAGTTTACAATTCACTCATTTCCAATCCCGTTAATGATTTTTATAGGGTTGTTTGGTTTAACAGTCTTCTCAAGAAGTGAGATCTGTAAATGTTTTATATACATTATGTTTCATATTTAAATAATTCAAATTCACATAGATTGTGACTAAACTACTTGCCTGTATTAGAATTTTTTTGCAAAGAAAATATATGCAATTCGAAATCAGTTTACCTTATTTTGATATATTCTCTGCAATATTTCATAGACTATTTTGCTTACTAAGATACATATGGAAAATATTACATACATGCAATATCTTTTCGAAAATGTTTCAAACTGGCCTGCATTTCTTTAACATCTTTTCTCGACTAGGTGAACAGGTTCTTAAACCCTTCTATTTACTGTCATGTACCATTCTAAAACCTAGCCCACTAGTTCCTAGCTTTAAAAACCTCAGTGATTCTTTATTACCTTAGAAATGTGAATTCTTGATGTCAAAGCACTGGCTTCATTTGTTTTCACATTTTCTGAATCTAACACAGTGATCGACTCACAGGGTGGTGGTCAATTACCGTGTTTCACTAGGAATAAATCAACTGTGCAGTGGAGCTGGGGGGACATTGAATTATTTATGCAATCTGATTAGCTCTATAATTCTCATTTTCCCAGATGGGAGAATGTACTCTTACCTGGAGACTCTGCCCCTTGCATGAATCAGGGATCAAACGAATGTACTTTTTTTGTATTGTTATTGGCACTACTGTGATTCTATATGACCAAGGCCTTTGCCTTCTATTTAATGTCTAGGATGCACCTTTCATATTCCATTACCTCTAGTGTTTCCTTGTTCTCTTTGAGTCGTTTCAGAGGATGCCATTTTGCCCTTTATTCCGATCTCTTTGCAGGGTCATTCATCTGGAGGAAAGGTTCACTTGAGTTTGCTTGGGGCCTGCTATCTCCTATCGTTGTAGTAGCCGGAACTTGCGGAGAATACACATGGTTTGCCTGTTGGGACATCTCTCATGCTCCCATTGAGTTCCTGTTCAGGGTCCTTGGCACACTGGTCTGCACCTGCTTCCATCACTTGTGTTTTAAGTTCCTTTCTTGCCTTCTTTGATATTTTAGCTATCTCTGGTCTCCAAGTCCCTTACTAAATAATTCACATTATGATACATAAAATTATGCCCATGGCTTTCAGAACTGGATATATTAGCATAGACTCTAATCAGAGCAGGCTACAGTAACAATTGCCAGTTATGATCTTATACTGAAATGAAATGACCTGATACTTCTGTTAACATTATATTAGCATGAAGTAGTCATTGTCTATTTTTGCATCTGTATTACATTGTGTCATAACAGGTCTTCTATGCCCTGATGTCACTGACATTATCTAAAATCTTATATTTATTTAATTCATGTTGGCATGAATTTGCAATTATTATCAAGAATTACATTTATCTTATTGGACTTATCATCTGTCCATAGAAGCTGTTCTTTGTTCTAATTCTGCATACAATGTCTTAATGAACTCTCCCAGCTTCATCATTTCCAATTTTATGTGTTCATCCCAGTCACTGATAAAAATACTTAATGGTTCAGTGTCGAGCACAGAGCTTTATAACAACTGAGACTGACTGGCATTGATTTATCAAATTGAAACTATTTACATTTTAATATACAATCAGCTAAAACCTACATCATCCAACTTACATTTTTTACTTTATTACTAAAATACTTAGAAAATGGTTCGGTACCTTTATAAGTTCCTGCACATATTTGTGCTCAAAAGGCGTGTTTTTGTTGAATTAACAACAAAAATCAGACCCCCCAGAAAGCATCATTTTCTTTTTGAAATCTTCTCTCACCCCCATCAATAGAATTAATTACGTTAATTCTCTTAATTATTGTCAGGTGCTCAGAAGTTCTCGGGTTGAACGTATCACACTCCACTGTAATTGCTCCCATGTCCTGACTTCCAGTTAGACTGTGAGCTCTTGCGAAGTCAGGGCTCGGGTCCTCCACGACACTTCGTGTCACTAATAACTAGCACAGTGCCTGACATACCAAGTGTGAAAATGTCTTTTTGAAGATGAATAAACAAGCACAGGGTGATGCAGAAGTGCTGAATCACTACATTGTACATCTGAAACTAATATAATACTGTACGTTAACTACCTGGAATGAAAATAAAAACTTAAAAAAAAAATAAAGGCGAATAAACAAATTAATGAAAGATTGAGTAGAAGACAACATTCTTAATCCAACACTCTATCCCTTCTCCACAGTTCTCAAAGACCAGGTAGAGTTTGATGCTATGATGTCATTGGCATGTTTTGCTAGAGACATGGAATCTTCTCAAGCAAACTCCCCACAGCTTCTCTCCTACCTGGGGCTTCAGTAACTCTTAAATTCTTTCCAGCCCATTTATTTTCTTTGGTAGAGGTCAGTGCAATTTGTTGAACAGTTCTGCCAACTCAACATTCTACTGTCTTGTGCAAATGGCATAACTAATCTTTCAATATTCGTTTCCCTGCTCTGAACATGACTAAAATTCCTGTGCCATTGTCTTGGAATGTTTCATAAGCTTCAATTTGTTCTGGTCTGTTCTTTCTGGACCCTAATATGTGCTCAAGTTACACTTTCCTATTAATCCTACTTCTATATTTCATAAATGTTCACGTTAAATTTGAACTGATTGGAGAGCTCCTTACATTTTCAAAAGCACTCTGCCTTTGCTAATATTTGCCATTCCTTGTTATAATTATTTGCGTAATGTATGAGGCCCATCAGAAGAGGGAGTGTGTTGAATTTACCGCTCTGTCCACTCAATCTTTCTCAGGACTCATTCAACACATACTCAATAGGTATTAAATGGATAAAATGAAGTGGCATATTATAGAGACTGCCTTCTCCTTCATTCGTATTTTTATGTATGTTTTATATAATGCTTTATATATTTTATTTTTATTTTATTTAGTATTTTCATTGCTTAGTCCTGTTTCATCATCAAGATCTTATTTTTTCTTTCTTTATTTTAACAATAACATTGCAGAGGGCAGATAACCCTGATCTCTGCTTGGAGCAGAAAGGAGTTTCCAACAGATTAGTGAGGAAACCTAGCATTGCCTCTGGGCCAGTTTGTCATACACATTGTCAAACTCTTTATATACAAGTCCACTACACAACTTTGCTCAAGGTAACATGTCCACACAACATTAGGACTTTATTTTTCATCCCAATTCCAATGCTCTCTAAAATGATTCCTTCCACTTATGGATACATTAACTCTCAGCACTATACTGTGTCCTCTTATCAAAATTGTTCCTATCAAATAAGGTTTATCCTCCCATTGTTCTAAACTCCATATGTTCCTTTCCAACAATTTTAAGAAATGTGAATATTTGTTTATATGAAATTTCCAAATTCATTGTTCTAACTACTCATATTTTGTCCATTGGTGTATAGATGGATGGAAATATTGTTTTCAACCATCTTTACAACTTTTCCTTCAAATTATGTTTCTATTTTTGTTCTTTATAAATCACATCTGTTGTTCCTGATACTGTTTCTGGGATCTTTTTTCTCAGCCCTTCAAATATAATTTTAAAGCTCATTTAATCATATCAGCAATCTTTACCAAATGTATTAGTCCTGTACCAGATTTACTCTAACCTTTGTCATTAAATCATCATTCATTTATCTTAAGTCATGACCTAGGAAATGAAATGTTTTTATGTTATATTACCAACTCTTTTTACCTTTTTCTTAAAAGTCATAACCTTTAATCAAAAGCACTATTTAAAAAATGACAAATACATTAAAATATGTTCAAATCATTAGTCATTAGGAAAATGCAAAAGAAAACACAGTTAGATACAACTAACACCTATGAAAACGGTAAAATAAACAATATTGACAATGCCAAGTATTGGTAAGGTTGTGGAGCAATTCTCGTACATTACTAGTGGAAATGGCAAGTGCTTGGCCATTACTTATAAAATTAAAACTCTGCTTATTTATAAGCAAGCTATGCTATTGCTATATATTTATTCAAGGGAAATGAGAACTTGTGTGCTCACAAGAACCGGTGTGTGAATGTTTACAGCAGATTTATTCATAATCACCCCGCACTGGAGACAACCCAAATACCCTTCAACTGGTAAATGGATGGACAAACTGTGGTACGTCCATGCAGTGGAATGTTACTTGCTAATAAAAAGGAATACATGCAACAACATGGATGAATCTCATAGTATACTATGAAAGAAGGCAGACTGAGAAGCTGAAGTACTCGCCTTTCATTTATAAAAAATTCTGGAAAAGATAAAACTGTGAGGGATGACAACAGACCACACTTATTGCGAGGGACTGGGAGTGGGGGTAGGGTCTAACTATGAAGGTACATACGGAAATTTCAGGGAGTGGTGGAAATGTTCTCTGTCTTGACTGTTGTGGTGATTACATGACTGCATTTGTCAAAACTCACAGACTGCACATCCCTCCACATCCCTGGGTCTTATCACTCTTCTTTTCTCCTTCAGTGATCTCTCTCTCTCTTTCCCTCTTCTCTCTCTCTCCTGCTTTCATCAAATATAGGAAATCTCCACGTTTTTATCTTCTGGTCTTTTCTTTTTCTTTTCTATCTAGTTTGCTTTTGTGTCCTCAAATATCACCTTTGTGCAACTAAATTCCAACTTTTATCTGCAAAGCATCTTCTGGTTCCAAGCCTACATTACTAACTAACTTATGGACTTTCCCATAGACACAATAGATCTTTAAACTAATGTGTCACAGACTAAACTTCTCTTCCTGTAAACATTTGTACTTTCTCCTTAACATCCCTATTTCCATCCAATCATCTTTCTATCAGGGATGCTTTATTCAAACTTTGGTATTTTCTTCAGTCTAAGGATTCGTATTTTCAATTAGCTGTTTTCTACTAAATAAATATTCACATTTAACAGGCACGCCCAGCCTCCATTTTAGTCCTGTCTCTATCACCTAGTTGAGATCTTCATTTATTCATGCCAGAGTTGTTATAATGATTTTCTAACTGGTCTGTCTGAAGAACTCAAACTTAATAATGCACATACATAATTAGCCATATTCCTGCTTAAAAATTTTTGTTACCAACAGAATGAATCTGAACATAGTACACTCAACACAGGATGTAAATGGCTGATCGAATGAATATTCAGTCCAAATCTACCTCTTACATGATATTTGCCCAAACATCCAGTTCTTGATAAGAAACTCAAATCTTATAATAATGAAGACACAGAACACTTATTTAGTGCTTAGTACACATTTGGTATGTTTCTTTCGCATTCAAGATAGTTTTATAACAATGCAATGTTCCTAAGCACATGAAAAATCAAAAACATTAAAAATACATAAAACAACAACCACCAAATATCCCATTGTTCTATAGGTACATCCTCCACTATCAACGTTTGTTAAAGTAAAATTACAGTTTCTGAGCCAGAGCCTCGCTTTCTTTTCCTTTATATTCCCAGTTTCTTGTCCAGCTCATGATTTTTCCAACAACTGACACCTTTATTGATATCCAGACTCTTATTTTTTTTCTCTTTTAAATTCCTTATATCCTCAGCAATGATAATTTTAAAAAGTTGTATTTGTTACACGACCAAGTCTTATGTGGAATGTAATCTTTCTTAAAAGGAGTAGTTAAAGGGGCAATTATGAATAAAAGAGGTTTATTATGAGAGTTAAGTATATCTGGTAAATATTGGGATTATTGGTCGCAATAAGAAGTCGGTGGTCTCACGAGCAGCAGGTGCTCGTCCTCAGTCCTGCCGCCGATATGGATGCGTTACGGCAGGACTGAGCTCCTCGTAGAAGGCAAGCAGCCAAACGCTCTCTGCAGGGACGAGTCTGCCAATTGTTGTACAAACAAATCTTCAAAGATGAAATAAAACCCTCCTAGTGTCTATGGGAATATTGTTTAGACACAAATCAAATATTTAGTGATTCAACCGGAACAGTTGATCTGCACTGGCCTAGGAGGAATCATAATTAACATCACTGAATGTGGGGGTGCCTCACAAGAAGTGCTAGGGATGAGGACTCTGAATTTTGCCCTTCTACCGCATCAGTCAAAAAAAAAGATCGTGTGAATAATTGATGGTCACTCCCCATGACAACTGCCTATCAGCCATATTGCAGAAAAATCCAAACGGAGAAGTAGCACCTTTACTTCCTGGTAAGTACAGAAATGAACGGCAGTATTCGGATCCTCAAGAAGGGAAACTCCTTCGGAGTATCGATTCTGGCCACCTGGAATATCCATATATGGCCAGGCTCTGAGATAGATCTGATGCACTGAACAGAAGCAGAAGGAAGAGAAAGGCAGGTGAACATACTCCACAATCTCGTTGCGTAGACTGGTTAAGGACTGAGCCTGAGTCCAACAGACAAGAAGCCAGGCTCTATCACTAACTAGTTGCATGACCTTAAGCAGAATAGATCAGTTCATGTCTCTGAGGGTTAGTTTGTCTTCAAAATAACAATAATGATAGCTACTTCCTAAGTATCGTTAAATGAGCTAACATATATAGTATAATTTGTACAGAACCTATGATATAGTGTTAATAAGTAGTATCCAATATTATGTTATTATAATATTACTATTATTAGGCTTCAAAGGAAGTTACCAGTATTAAAATTAAGTTTTAAAAACGAAATTCATAGGATTTTTCATTCTATTAACTGCACTTATTATTCTGCAAGTGATAGTGGCTCTAATCTAATATTACTGTGAGATTCACAAAATGATGATAAATTATCTTCTGATGTTAGTTATGTAGGGGAGCAATCTGGCTACATGGTATTTATAATATAATAGCAAAGGTCAAAGGAAATATAGTCTAATTTAGCCAGTATGCCAGTGTGTCTCACCCCTGGTATGAAACAGGGTATCAGGTGAAGTAGTTAATTGCAATTGGTTTATTTATTCCTTTTTTTTTAGAGAGAGAGAGCATGAGCAGGGAGGGGGAAGGGCAGAGGGAGAAGGAGAGAGAGAGACGCGTAAGCAGGATCCATACCCAGCACAGAGCCTGAAGGGGCTTGATCTCACCACCCTGAGATTATGACCTGAGCCAAAACCAAGAGTCAGGCGCTTAACCAACTGAGCCATCCAAGCACCCCACAGCTGGTTTATTCTTACAGGAGAACTTAGCCTGAGTCTACTGGTTTTACCACCACGCACAGACTTTACCAGCTCAGCTGTCAACGAATGCCATCAGTTTCATGGCCCCTAGAAGCCGGCTTAGTGAGCGTGCATATCCACACGCCTACTAAAAGGGTCCTACACATCATGCTGCTGGTCCTACGTATAGTGACTATCCACCCAGTTCACGAAATTAGGCCAATATATCTTTATTGCCCTGACATCGTTGGCTATCTTTCCTGAAGTAAAGAACTTTAAATTAATTATTAATTTTGGTAGAGAGGTCTAGAAAAAATTCTACTTCCAGTAAATAAAGGAACAGGAAACAATTTTATCAAGGCATCATTGGAAAAAAAGAGAATCAGAACTAAGTTAATTATTAGCCCATTAAGTTTAATATTGAGTCAGTTGCTATACAAATATCTAACCACAATTTTTATAAGCTCCTAACATGTATTCTTTATACCACAAAAATTTATAAGTTCTTGTGTTCTTTTAAAGCTTTTACCTCAATTAATTCTGAAGCTATTTAAATTTTATATTTACTATATAGATCCAGGTATTTTTTGGTTTAAGAAAAAAGTATGACATGATTTGCCTGGTGTATGATCACGTGTGCTGGAGTAGAGCTTAACAGAAACTCATTTGCAATGTCCACAGGGAGACCAAGGATTGAAATAAAATGGCAAGAGAACAACTTATTGTTTTTCCAAAATTATTATAAGAACATCTTGTATTGAACTACTACACCTTTCTCTAGGAAACACGAACGTCTAAATCATTTGTTCTGTGATTCCACATGACAAGATTAGTCTTCCTGGGTCAGACGAATTGCAAGCAAGTCATGAATAAATACAATAATTTAAGTGGTCAAGAAACAATTCAGCTTTGTATTATTCTGTGAGTTTTAATATTATCAAAACATTCAGAGATTAAAGATGGAGTCATATTAGGTCAGGACAATGATCACTCTTTCGTAATTAGAAAGCAATAAAATAGAAGAATTCATCGAGTTGGGCATATAATTAAATAGCAGACTCATATGAGAGGAACACTGTCATTTCTTTTAGTAAGAATCAGTAGCTATTCTTCCGCCTTCCTCCCAAATTTATGCTTCTCTTCTGGTGTTTACATCTGTGAATGATCCTGCTACCCTCTCATTTCCCAAATTCAAAACTTCAGAGTATTCTAGGTCTTCTCCCTCCCCAAGTGCCATGCATTCAGGCCGTGAACAGCTCATGTTTTTGACAATAATGCGCTCTGCAAAGTATTCCTACTAATGAGCTCAGCAAAACGCCCACCACAATCCCATCACTTAAAAGGAAGAAACAGAGACCCAGAGAGGTGGATTTGCTTAAGGTTACAGAGAAATCACTGAACACCTGGGACCAGAATCCTGATTTTTTGTTCCTTGGATCATTGATTTCCCCATTCTCCTGCTGTTCCATTAATTTTGCTTCCACAACAAGTTTCACATATGTGCTCTGTTTCAGCTTCCTCTTCCTTAGATCTGGCTCTTACTGCCCTGCTAATGCTGCCCTGACTGGTATCTCTAATTTCATTCTTTGCGGATGTGCTCTATACTCCTGCTAGCTTCATGCCTCTGAGATATAGTTCTTACCATACCCAACCCTCTGCTCCAAATTTGCAAAGACCATCTTACAAAACCGTATCAAAATGCCTTAGTGTTAAATAAATAAATAAATGCCTAGTGTTACGATCTGAATGCGTCCACACACAATTTATATGTTGAAATTCTAAACCCCAAAGTTGGTGATATTAGGAGGCGGGGCCTTTGGGAGGTGGAGTCCTCATGAACAGGAACAGCGTTCTTTTAAAAGAGACCCCAGAGAGGTCTCTCACACTTTCCATCTTGGGAGAACACAGCAAGAAGTCACCAGCTGTGGCCCTGGAAGAGGGCCCTCACCAGAATTTGACCATGCTGACACTCTGATCTTGGACTGTCTAGCCTTCAAAACTGCGAGAAATACATTTCTGTTATTTGAAAGCTACCCCAGTCATTGGTATTTTGTTACAGCCGCCCAAATGCACTGAGACACTTAGTTTGGCATTCGTGGCTTGCTGTGATATCCCCAAATTGGATTCATTCATTCTGTCACTCAACAGACATTTACTGAGTTCCAGTTGCCTACCAGACATTTTGTTAGATAATGCCAAAATGAATGAGACTCATTCATTCATCCAGAAGCTCATTATCTAATAGCTTTCCTTAATTACATATGAAAGCGAAAATGTTCTACAGGGGCAAATTTGGTCATATTATAGGGTCATGTCAGAAAAAAAGTTAAGAAACATGTAGACATATATTTACACTATAAGCACTTGAGGCCTAATTTACATAGGATGGGATCAGATTCAAGTGGTCCATCAGTGATCTTTGAATTTCTTAACTATTTACCCAAGTTTAAGAAAGTGCCTTTTATGTCTTATGGTCTTATTA
Source organism: Ursus arctos (assembly GCF_023065955.2). Classification (NCBI taxonomy): domain Eukaryota; kingdom Metazoa; phylum Chordata; class Mammalia; order Carnivora; family Ursidae; genus Ursus; species Ursus arctos. The sequence continues at coordinate 70,532,005 of NW_026623111.1, read as the reverse complement.
AACCCCACACATCTACTAAATACCCTTTAAATAGAAAGAGAGATTAAAAGTTATTATTTCAGCAATTGCTTACCAGGAACTAGAACGTTGTCTGTGTTTCTTTGGGTCCGGCCTATCAGGACAGTGGTAAGATTCACTGTTGGTTTTTTAAGTGAATTGGGTTTCTTCAGTATTGGTTTTATTTGCTTCTGAGACTTGACAACATTGGCAAGGCTATCAGACAGTGTTCGATTTACATACCAAGTTAAATTAGATACGGCAATCTGAGTTTTTATCTCAATTATTGATTCCACAAATTCTGTCAGACGTTTCTGAAGAAGCGGAAGATCAGGTAGGGAACTTTCTATCTGCTTAGGTATGGTTGCATTCAGTTCTGAGATACGTGTAGAAGCATTATGACACATGAGTAAAACTTCAGATAGAGTTTTGTTAAGTGAAGTGAGGTGAACTGAGAGGTGGATGGATTTTGCTTCCAGAGCCTTAAATCTGGAAGTTAGTACCTGCAGTTGAAGAGCCTGGTCTCTTTCATTTGTAGTCACACTGCCTTTTTTTAGTGAAACATAATAAGGTATGATTGTCTTGGTCACTTTAGTCTCAATATCTTGCAACCTAGTTTCAAAATTTTTGGAACTCTTTGTGGTTGAGAGTATTTTTTCCTCCAAATAACTCATATTTTGCTGGTACTTTATGACTTGGGAAATGGTTTCATTGAACATTTGATAAATCCTTTGAAAGCTGGACTGACTTACTTTTTCATCCTTAGGAATATCTGCAAGGACCTTGGCAACTTGCAAAACAAAGTTGTATCTCTGATTGTCATTGATCAACATCTGAATGGAATCATTCAAGTGTTGGAATTGAGGAATAAATGTCAAAATAGTTTCCATATTTTGGGTACATTTGTGATGGACTTCGGGATTATACTTTATTGTATTTAAAGTCTCTTTCAGCATGTAGTTATCTTGAATGAAATCAACAGCATTATTTATAATAGTCATTGTCTTATTTAGGCCATCTTCCATTTCTAAGGCATATTCATTGATACGTCTGTCCAAGGCATCACTACGACTCTGTACTTCATTCCTCAGTGAGTTGTGTCTTTTTGAAAGTTCTTTGATAAGAATATTTAGACTGTTGACAGCACTAATCAGGTTTTCCACTTTTTTCTTTATAGCTATTGCTTCTTTTGGTGGTTCTTGTATCACTGTCTCTCTAAACGGTGCTGCCTGTTCAAGCAAGGGTTGAAGGATCTCCATATCGTAAGTCAAATCATTTAGCTGCTCATTCATTTTATCCATCTTATTGTCCATTGGAAAGAGAACGTCAGCCAATGTTTGGTTTAAAACTTGTAAATTCTCTTCTGTGCCCTTAATTTGAAATTTAAAATCATTTCTGCACTTGGATAACATGTCTTCACATTCACCCCTGATAGATTCTTTCTCCATCTCCAAAGCAACTGTGAGATTGTTAATCTTGCTGTCTTGGATGTGCAAATCATCAAACATTTGCAGCATCATCAAACCGTGCTTCTTTATAGTCTCATGTAGAGCGGACACGTACTCAGTGACATTACCGCTGACTGATTCAACGGTTGGAACGCCCCTCTGATCTGATACTCGTTCAGTTGATAAAAGCTGCTCATGTACTTCCTTCATTTTGGAAAGAGTCTTGTTGAGGGATTCATAATACAAAATGCTCCGTGAATGTTCCTGTTCTAAAGCACCTTCTAAATGAGTCTGCTTTGCTTCTAGTTCTTTAATAGGCTTTTCACATGTGAAAGTCATTTCTTGCCTTATATTCACAATGTGATTTTTTAGATCCAGTACGTCAGTCAAAGTGGGCCTGTTTTCTGGCATTAAAACAGACTTTTGCTGGACTGTTATTGAAACCACAGATTCATTAACCTGTCGAATTATTTGTCTGGTGTTTTCAAGGTCCTCTGATAAGCTGGATACAGTCTTGAAGAGCTGTGCTATAGTCTCTTGCATGTCATTTTGAAAAATTTTAAATTGCTCTCTTACTATGTTCTTTACCAGATCATTAATGCTTTTGGATTTTAGACCTAGAGAAAGAAATATTAAACAATAAATGATATATGATTTTAACTATGTAAACTTTAGATATCTCTAAAAAGATAAAAAGTTTGAGACTAAGCACTAATAACACACGATAATAAAAATACTTCTTCACTACACTTACGAAATTTTAAAAATTACTATAGTTCATAGAAGGTGATACCTTCTTAACTGATAAGTCTGAGGGGAGAGATCAATTGTGGTGTAGAACATACCAGAACCATAAACAAAAGACGTGAAGGAATTGCTACTGACTTCAGTTAATAGATCCTCGTATCTTAAGAGTCTAAGTCTAGTCGTATTCTGGTACGAAAATAAATGGCTTTGGGCCTTCTGGCTCAATAAATAATACTTGGTGTTATCTCATGACTATGTTATTAGGTTGCTGGTAATTAGGTGTCAGGGCTTGTGTTTTGAGCTCATAAAAACTAATAAATTGACTGCAGAGAAGAAATTTAATGAAATTCCCAAATGAGGAGCAATATGAAGTAATAGTCACAAGATTCAACAATAGTTTATATCAACAATAAAATAACAATGAGAGGTTTGGGGATCACAAAACAAAGTCAAATGAAAATAGGGGTTCAAGATGTACCTCGATTATCATAATATGACATTAATTCTTAACAAAAATAAGAAGAAACTCGCCTCTAATGAAACACATATTAGTATTTCCAGTTTTAGAAAGCATAGACTGATCATAAATCAGAATTACGGACAGCTCTAAAAGTAGCATTAAAAAAAGAAAGGAAAAGGGTCTTGAAGTACTCAAAACTCAGAACTATTCAGAAGAGGAAATTAATATTTAAAAATGGAAAAAAACCAACCCTGCTACATATAAAAACAGAAAATGGGAAAAAATAAAACATATGGTTGAGGTGTATTTATAGTACATAGCTATGAAGCACATACAAATGGAAGCTATCTCCACTCAAATCCAAACAGTAGCTAATGACTGTCATGTGAAATACCAGCAACACACTACAAAGTATTTGAACAGGAAGGTCTGCACAACTGTGAAATGAATTATGGCTGTCATGAAGCCTATTTAAGAAAGATAATTGTACAATAAAAATATTTAGTCTCTACATGTCTCTATTTTGTAAGCAAGTTTTAAAAAGTATCTGAGATGCAGGAGAAATTTACATAAAAAGTATGTGAAAGATCAATTATAGCAAATAGAATGATGTATTGTTTGAGCATCTAGATATTAATCTGATAGAAAGACAAAGCTGTAAATGCTGTTTACATGAATAAATATTTCCCTGGAGGGGCGCCTGGGTGGCACAGCGGTTAAGCGTCTGCCTTCGGCTCAGGGCGTGATCCTGGCGTTGTGGGATCGAGCCCCACATCAGGCTCCTCCACTATGAGCCTGCTTCTTCCTCTCCCACTCCCCCTGATTGTGTTCCCTCTCTCGCTGGCTGTCTCTATCTCTGTCGAATAAATAAATTAAAAAAATCTTAAAAAAAAATATTTCCCTGGAAATCCTATAGCCTACAGGTCAATATTGCTAATTGATCTTTAGGGAATAGTACTTCCAGAGTAAAAAAATATATATATTTTTTCCATTTCCAAACATAGTGAAAACTGAAATACATTTTAAAGTCCAAAAAATATAAATAACTGAAAATCAATCTGTATATAATGGAAAAAAATAGTAGAAATGTAAAGTATGGGAACACTAGATAATGACACAGCACCAAAGTACTAAAGAAAGGCTAAATTAATTAGAAAAGTTAAAGCAGTCACAATTAGGATAAATTATACTGAAACAGTCCTAGCTTTTAGCATGAATAATCACACCACAGGCTTTTAAAGTATTTTTATTTTCTAAATTTTACTTAGCATTTAACCGGTTATTCATTTGCACAACAAATCTTCATTGAGTGTATTTTATATTCTACACATAAAGTAAACTTTGGAAAATGAGATTTCTGATACTAAAAGTAGAGTATGTTAGCTTCACTGGGTGTAAGGTGCTACTCGATAGCAAAGTTATTTTTATTGCACCTCCCACAAGATCATTTAGTTATTTCCTGTCAGTTAAAATTGTCTTAAATTTTCATGACAATTTGATGAAATACAATAAAATACTTAAGGTTAGGCATCAGACCTTCTTGGAATTTATATCATTTTGACCTTAAAGTGTTTTTCAAGATTGAAAAGGTAAAATTAAACAAGTGTAATTGAATTAATTAATTGTGAACAATAAAAATAGCTATTTAAATTCAGCTAACAAAAAACTATGTGATCTGGGACTCCTGGGTGGATCAGGGGGTTAAGTGTCTGACCCTTAGTTTTGTCTGGGGTTGGGATCTCGGGCTGTGAGATCCGCCCAGTGTTGGGCTCCGTGGTCAGCACAGAGTGCTTGAAATTCTCTCCCCCCTTCCCTCTACTCCTTGCCCCCACTTTTGCACAAGCAAGCATGCTCTAAATGAATAAATAAATAAATAAAATTTTTAAAGGCAAAAAAACCTATGTGATCAGAAACTCAGAATAAGAATGATAGGTAAAAGAACTGTAAATAGGTAAAGTGTATTTCCGCCTTTGATCAAAGTAACTAGGAAAAAAGGAACAATGAAAATGGAAATTAGGAGGTTCTTCAGCTACTATATATATTTTTTAAGATTTTATTTATTTCTTTGAGAGAGAAAGAGAGACAGCGCATGAGCAGGTGGGAGGGGCGGAGGGAGGGAAAAGCAGACTGCCTGTGAAGCAGGGAGCCGGATGTAGGACTCGATTCCAGGACCCCAGGATCGTGACCTGAGCCAAAGGCAGATGCTCAACCTGACTGAGCCACCCAGTGCCCCTCTATTTTAAATCTTTATTGGAAAAATATACTGGGTAAAGGGTAAAATCACAGCAGTGTCTGAAAAGAAATCAAACAGACTATTAGCTTTAAAAACAGATAATGTTTCTGGAAAAGGAGCTTTTCAGATAACATTTCTATAATTTGTTGCTAAAAAATTGTCTGCACGAGAATCTGATTTTGCAAATACATATCAAAGTGCTTTATGTCAATACCTGTGTGGGAATATAATTTTAACTCTATTTGATTCTGCTTCATGTGACTCACGTGCTTCTACTTCCTAAAAAAAGATGACATTGTGTTTGGTGGCTTGATACGTATGATATCAGACATGTTGACGTGCCCCTCTGTGTTTGTGACTGTAGCCTATTCATAACATTCAGGTACCTCTTAAGGAATTGGGACATTTGATGTCGAATGGTCTCTGTGGCTACTAGTAGATAAGCCGTGTTCCTCATCCCGGATGTAAAGTAAGCAAGAGAAGAGGTTGTGGTTTTGTTAGGCAAGTACAGTGCCATGGGGTGAGTTTGGTTTTTTTACCTGAACGGACATTCATTAACTACAAGCTCTCTGGTTTTCATAACTGATTATGCTTAGCATACAACTAACGCCTCCAATTGAGGGGAGAATTTTGTTGTTGTTGTTATGAGTGTATGCTTTTTTCCTGTGTCACTACTAGAATCTTTGTTAGTAGTTTCACAAAAAGCTGTTGACAGGCCTAATTCTCTCTAATTCTCTTTGGTAATGATAACCAAATTTTTCTAAACAAATTTCATTATGGCGGTTATAGTCAATTATATACTGTTTCTATTTGACTTCTTTCACATGTTATTACTTCAGGGAAAATATATTCCTTTCTCATGCTTGCCAGTGGTAAGTTCGGCCATGGGAGACATGACAGAAATGTAGGGCAGGGCTTTCCTTCAGGAGCTTAACAGCATCAATTATTTACATAATTTAAAAAAAATCATGGTTGCTGCCACACTGGTAGATGATACAGAAACCTCTACCTTGTCTTTTACCTGTGAATCACAGGTGAAAAAGAAAGAAGAAATAACGTGATAGATATGGGGTTATACAATGAGTATACTTTAATGTATAAAACGAAGTGGAAGGGATCACTAATCCTGAAATTTGGAAACATACAATAGACCCAGAGAATTGAGATATTCCTAGTGACCAAATTACTTGCTAGAAAATCCATGTCCTCCTTGCAACCCCTTTGCCTAATTAATTCCTCCTGATCCATAGCCTATTAGCTGAGATGGTTTCTTTTTGTAGAGGTCTTCCCTGGCGCCCCTAGATTGGATTTGTTGAAACTATCAAATGGTCCCATTGCACCCTGTGCATAGCACTACCACGGCGATGGCTCACTACCCACAGATCCCTGTGGTCGGCAGACTGATGCCGCTCCACTCAACGTGTCCACACCCTAATTTTCTGAACCTGTGAATATGTTACCTCACATGGCGAAAGGGCCTTGGCAGATGTGATTAAGGTTAAAGACCTTGAGGTGAGGAGATTATCCTGGATTATTCAGGTCTGTCTAGTGAAATCCCTGAGCCCTTAAAAGAGGAAAAGGAAGGTAGAAGAGTGGGCTTGAGACATGCCATGAGGACTCAACAGTGTTGCTGGTTTTCGAAGATGGAGGAATAAGACCATGAGCCAAGAAGTGTAGTGGGCTCCAGAAGCTGGGACCACGCCTCAGTTTACAGCTATCAAGAAAACAGGACCTCAGTCCCACAACTGCACAAAAATGAATTTTGACAACTGGAATTAACAGGAAATGGATTATCCTGTAAAACCTCCAGAAAGGAATACAGCCTGCTGTTTAAAGAGCACAAAAGTTGGGCGAAGCTGATTTACATTTATAAAGAAATTATAATTTCTATTACCTGAGATGTCTTAGGATATATTTTATTGATTATACTCCATAAGCTAGATAATTTTCTGGGGTAACAACACACTTTAGGTTTAACCTCAATATCTTCATCAATATTATTAAGACAACCATATATTTGTGCCTTGATAATCCTTTCTTAACCTCATCTTTATCTTGAACTGGAAACCACAACGGAAGTAAATTAAGTACGGCTCATTTTAACTATAAAGAAATACAAGTGAAGCTGTAACTAGTATTTAATGAAAATAAATCAGATGAGATATTGGGTAAAAGATGTGACTCTACAGTACAAAAAAATATTTAGATGTTTCAAATTCTTCCAGAGATTGAGTTACAAATAGCTTATTCCAAAAATATAGTCTTAGACTCTTATACCACCCAACCTAAAGCAAAGATTCCAAAATGATATGAGAGAAGATAAATGAGTCATTCACCTCTTGTCTTAACTGAATGAATATTTTACTTTACTTTTACCTTTTAGAAAAGATTGAAATTCTCTGTCTTTATCTTCATGGATTTTCCCTTCTAGGGAGGAGTACGTGTTCCTTACATCACTCAGAGCCAAAGAAATATTGTCAATCTTCTTCTGGAGAAGGGTCAGTTTCATTGCCTGGTGGTTCATCTGCTCAGTCATCTTTTGTGTCACTGCTGCATGTAGAAGAAAAGAATACGTATATATGTACACACACACATATATATACACACACACATATATATACACACACACATATATATAATACCATTCAAACATCATTATTCAAATATCATGATAGGTTTAAAGGTAATTCAAATAAATCATGTTTGTACTATATATTTGAAAATATAGACTAAATGGCAGCCTGAATTTTACACTAAGGGTGAAAATTTATAATATATAAATATATAATATATAAATAAAAAATACATATACATATAAGCATTTATAATATATTAGATTTCTAAAATATTTTAATTTTCCCAGAATCTTCAGTCTTTTTTTTTTTTTTTTTTACTTCAAAGAGTTATTGTTACATTCTTAAGAGATGAAAACACTGAGGGACAGAAAACCTAAGTAACCGGTTTGAGGTTGCAGAGCTAATATCTCACCTTCTGCTTTCGAATCCAATGTTACAGAATTAAATATGTGTGGCTCTATATATGTGTGTGGTCGTAGCTGTAGTCTGAGGATTTTAATCTTTACTGAGGTGTTCTTTAATGAGTGATAAAGATTCAGATTTAGTCTGATCGCTTCATATAGCAATGATACTTCCCATGCTTTTTTGCACGCACTTTAATAATTCAAGGAGGATTTTATAGTATCTTATGAAGATACTGAATTCCAATCCCTTTATAAAAAAATGTACAGTTTCTGTGGTATATTCACCTTCATGCCCCCCAAGTCCCATTTCTCAATTTGAGTGCCCTATTTAGTATGACTAGATCTGTGGCAAACACAGAGACGTTTTCAGCAGTAACCAACCTTATGTTTCTAAGAGATCAAGTCAGGCCTAAAAGAAATGGTAAAATACTTATGACTGGAAAGATGAGAAGATATGTGGCTTGCCAACTTCGGATCAACATGAAGTTCCTGTTGATTCTTAGAATTCTTTTCTCTAGTCAATGATCCATATCCTTGGTGATCTCTTACCCCTCCGTGCAAGGGAGCCTTTTAGCTCCTTCAAATGATCACATCATTCCTTCCCCCTCAAGATGCTTCCATGACTGCCCTCTTTGGAGGACAAAGGTTTGACCTTACTTTGGAAAAAACTGTGATTTCCTTGCAACTAGGATAACAGCATTTTTAATCGTCTTTTGTGTTTGCACGCAGAGCTTCAAAAGTATACGTAGCCCCTTCAGGCTGGGAAGCTACAGCCTTCCACGGTTTCTCCCAACGTGGGCCACCAACAGAAAAGGATTGAGGGCTCTGCTAATGTGTCACCCCCAAACATTTGACAGCCGAGTGATTTCTCGTTTGGAAGTTGTTATAAATAGTGTTGACAATAATTGGGTTAGGGATGTTAGTAATTACAGTCTGCGACCTGGGTCACCACAGTCTTGCTGCTGCGGCTGGGGCTGCTGCTGCTGCGGCTCGGCTGTCCCCCTGCCCACAGCGCCGTGACTCTCAGCCTGGCTGCTCTGTATCAAGTGCTGCTGTTCCTGGGCTAGAAGGACACAAAAAGAGAAGAGGGCGAGTTAAGCATTGGGACTGCCTCATTTTTTCCAGCCCTTCGGTGATGTGGCTGCGGTTCATTTTCCCGTGCTCCGAGGCGTGATGGTCTGCGAGCACTGCCGAGGGAGCTGCCCCGCCCCCATCCGGAGGGCAACGTGCCAGCACGTTGGAAGCGCAGGACTCTAATTCCGTTTGGAAAAAACAAAATTATTCAGGTCTCCTTTTAGGCGAGAATGGATGGTAGTTTGTGGCTACTGTGCAAACTGGAGGACGTACGCTGCCTGCATAATCGAGGGGACTTTAAAACCAGCTGTGTTAAGAGCGACCGTGGCTTTCTAAGCGGACTGCCACAAAGGCTTGTTTAACAACGTAATTTCCAACTGGTGTCTCCTCGGAAATAAGGGAGAGCTACAGGTTCCTCACTGAAAGAGTATCGTTTAAATAAATGGGTTGTTCCCAGGTTTTTAGGAAATACCCAGACTCAAAACATAAGGACTACCAGTAAAAGTAAACTATTACATGCATGGCAAATCTTAAGGGGATCAACTGGTAAAATCAGGGAAATTTCAGACAAATAGAAATTCTTATAAAATAAGTCTGCTCTCTTAAAGAATTGATTCCCCTTTCCCATGAATCAAGTAATATTTTCGATGGAAATAGAGTTTTTCATTGGAGAAAACAATTTAGAGTGAAAATTTATTAAAAATATTGAACACATCACGTAGGGTAGGCCTAATGGGTAGATTTTTAATAAACAAATGTATTCATTGAAGTCTGCATATCAGACATGAGAAAACAAGTGTTTGGTGTCTAACTCTGCTTCTTCCCATGTGAAATTACGTACCAATAAAACTGTCTCTCTGGCCCTTGTTAATTATGCTCCCTAAGGCATATGTGCCTGTGACAGTAATTCTAAAGGATCTCTACTCCATGGAAAGAATAATGTATTTGGTATTAATGTGAGTTAGTCTCTATTGTTAGATTGAATTTTGCATGGCTTTTCTTCAGGGCATTGAGCTAAACTAACGAATTTCCATTCATGTTCAAGGTTTTTGTTCTGATATTGCTTTTTTTTCCTCTCCACTGTATTATAGAAAGTTCTGTGTAATTGTTGATTTATTTGGAGGAAAACAATCTGCAGCTTGGGGAAATTATACTTATTTCAGGGCTGCATACATGGCAAAAAGTGTTACTTTTCTCTTAGGTCCTAGCAAGAAGGTTCCTTTAGCCTAAGTTCAAACTAATTCATATAAATATATCTATTAAATAATTGCATAGGTTTTAATCAATTTCCTGTTTAGATGATGTAGAAAGCATTTTTCTACCAGCTAAAATCTAAGCCTACCTAAGAGGGTAACTAGAAAGTGAAGTGATGGTTCTCAAACCGGGGTTCCTAGATCAGCAATATCAGCATCACCTGGAAACTTTCTTTTATGGGTACTATTCTTTTTTTTTTCCCCACCTGCAAACTTTTGAAAATACAACTTCTAGGCCCCATCCCAGACCCACTAATTTTAAGAAGTCTGGAGTGGGGCAGTAATTTGTGTTTTAACAAACTCTGCTGATGTTTCCAATGCACACTGAAGTTTGAGAACCACTGGAATAAAGCATCAAGATACATCTTCCTTAGAAGCTGCCTACCTAACTGCCTTCCCTATTTCTCTTAGCAGTGGAAGAGGGTTCAGGATACCTGCGAGTATTTATAGCAAAAGGAACATGTGGCTTCAGCAGGATGAACAAATGATCTTTACATTTTCTTACTGCTTCCCTTTTTGATCAAATCACAGGAAAACAAAACCAAAAAATCATAGGAAAATTAAAAGAGCTGGTGCATTTAAAGGCACTTCCGTAACACAGTAGGGAGGGGGTACTTTGTTAGGAGGCAATGCATGATAAGAGAAAAAAAAATATATTGTTTTGTGGCATACAAACAAGTAACAATTTCAATTTCCTTTTCTATCTGTTATTCACTTATAACACGGTATCTTTTTTCTACCTCTTTAGAATAGTGATTTTTCATCATGGATGGAAAACAGAAGCACCTGTAACTTCTGAAACACTAAAAGTGTCATTGTCCTTTCCATTATCCCACTCGGAGATTCTGATTCAGTGGATCTGTTCTGGGAATTAAGCATGTGTGTGTGTGTGTGTGTGTGTGTGTGTGTGTGTGTGTTTACATATTTTATTATATAAATTTTATATACATATAAAATAAATATATGCGTGTGTATATTTACACATTTTATTATATAAATTTTATATTGTATACATATAATTTTAAACTCTACAAGTGACTTTTGATGTATGACCCTGGTTAAGAAGTACTGATCTAGAAAAAATTGCAAAAAAATTCTAATTCCAATGTTTCATTGTTACAAGGCAGAAAATTCCAGATATTTTCATGTTAAAATTTTAATCCAGAAATTGATCTTCATAAACTTTTAAACAACCACACCTGCCTGTTGATAATGAGAACATATGTTAAAGACATGATCTATTAGACTTTAATAAATGACAACCTTGAGTCTCCTATCATTCCATAGAGAAGTGGGCCTTTATAAGGAGGAGGTAATTTTGATAAACATAATTAAAAAATTCATAATAAAATACTAAAAACACTGGCAAAAAGACAAAAGTTTAAATTTTAGGAGCACTTCTTATGAGTGTGATTTTTTTGAAAAAAGGAAAACCACAGAAATGTTATCAATGATAGGAATGTCTGGATGGCTCAGTAGGGTAAGCACCCAACTCTTGATTTCAGTTCAGGTCAAGATCTCAGGGTCGTGAGATGGAGCCCTGTGTCCAGCTTTGTGCTGAGTTTGGAACCTGCTGACGATTCTCTCTCTCCTTCTCCCTCTGCCCCTCCCCCAACTCTCTCTCTCTAAAAAAAAAAAATCATTCTGGAATATCTTTTGATATGAAAACATCAAATTGATATAAAGTCAATTAAACGTAAAACAATGGGTATTTCTGGAATGAAAATCAATTTTATTTTATTTTCAATAAAAATTAGTGGATTTTTACGTGCTATATAAACTTTTGACTCAAGTAATATTCTAAATTTTTGTCATTTAAAATTTAAATTACTAGATTTATTTTTCATAATGATAATCAATTTCTGTTAAAGTTCATTGGCAATCAAGAGGAAAATATTAAAGAACTTTATGAAATTAGTCTCATGAAGTAAGCTTTATAATAAAAATTTTCAAGTAAAGCAAAATTTTTGAAATAATAAAAAAATTCCACAAACACTTTATCAGTGTTAATAAAAAAATCAAAAGAAAGGAAAATATTTAGGAAATAAAATTAGAATTTTAACATTATATAATTTAAATAATAGATCACTTTTAGAAAAGAAAATATTATAGAATTACCTAATATAATTCCTACATAGGCATAGCATTATGAATGTTTTATGTTTCATATTTGTAAAACAAGCCTTGTTTTAAAAAAGTGGAGAACTGCTTTTCAGAAATGACATTCTTTTTTTTTTTTTTAGATTTTATTTATTTATTTGAGAGAGAGAGAGTACAAGCGGGGGTGGAGGAGGAGTGGAGGGAGAGGGAGAAAGAGAATCTCAAGCAGACTCCATGCTGAGCAGACTCACAACCCCGAGATCATGACCTGAGCCAAAATCAAGAGTCAGATGCTTAGCTGACTGAGCCACACAGGCACCCCCAGAAATGACATTCTAATAGAGATGTCAATTCTCCTTAAACTCTATAGGGGAAAAAATATTCACCTTGTTAAACTGTAGATAATCTGAAAACTGAAAGACATTTCAGATATGAAAAAGTATATATAGTATTTGAAACAAAATTAATAAGCAATCAATTATATGAGAAAACATCAATTTTTCTAATTATATGAAAATAGTATTTAATGACAAAAGTAAAAAATATAATAAATGTTTACATTCCTTGATTTATGGTGCCATGAATTTGGCCAAATGATGTTTGCAAAGCTCTATGAATTAATTAAGTATACATTCCTACGATGTTCATGATTTAGTTAGTAATAAATATATTGAATATTAAAAAATGCACATAGTATCTAAGGGCTGGAAAAAATTTAAATGCAGTCATTGTTAATTCAGTAAAGACTAATAGATAATTCAGCAGGATGACATTATCATTTATGTTACTAGGAATGATCAACTTGCTGAGTCTTGGTATCACCCAGTGACTCTAAATCTGACAGAGAATTCTTTAAAGGAGGTTGAGACAGTACCTTACATTAAATCATCTATCTGACAGAGACATCATTTAGCTGGCATCACCCTTGTCAAAAAAAGTTTTAGAAATTAATAAATTATTTAGAAATACTAGAATAATACGATGAATGGTTTGTGTTATGGTTTCTATTACTTGATATGTTTTATAATATATTTTTTATTTATAAATACATATTTATAAGTATTCAAGTAAATTATTAAATATAATAATTAAGCATTTATTTAAAAAATCACAATATTTATATCTATGAAATATATTTATACATAGAAAATATATGCATTAACTTAAAAGTAATACATTTTTAACCTTTGATTTTTATACTGATTTATATATTAATTGATGCTATTAAATTAGCTGTTATATGTTTGACTAGGACCCCTGCTCCTTCTCACCCCATCCTCATAATCAGCTTGGGTGCTGATGATCCTGGTGTGGAGTAACCACAATAAAAATCACAACAGCATTTTATACAGGGTTTATTTCCAGACGTTCAAAATACTTAGCCTAAGCTTCATTATGAATAGTAAAGCATTGTTTTAAATTGTTTTATTATATTCTAATGAAATCAGGTCCTTCATCTCTCTCTTCATAAGTATTATATGTTGCATGTTTAATGTAGAGATTATAACATTACTTCACTTAGTGACCTTTCTCATTTGATAAGGACTGACAATCACACACACACACACACACACACACACACACACACACACACACACACGAGAAGGTAGAGGGTATTTTAAGTCTTCTAGGATTGTATCTGACCGGGTTAGTTACTTCCTTAAGTCACAGTTCTCTCTGTGCCATGTAGTCTGGGCAAGATCCTAAAGGTACAAAAAGTAAAAACAAATCTGGACAAAAAGTAAAGGGGCAAGAAAGGAGGTAAACGAAGAGCATTCAAGTCTGATTTTCTATTGCCCTTAGGGTCAAAAGTATTTCAGATAAATATCATTCATGCAATCTGGAAAAATGCTATTTATTGCATTGTAAGCAAGGGAATAGAAAGCGACATACTAAAGAAAGTCAGCAGATTAGACATAAAAACTAAAAAGACCCCTCCCCAAAAAACCCTTTGAATCAGTGACAAATGGAAGAGAAAGCAAATAAAGAAAACTGTCAGAGAAAAAAAGAAAGCTATTGAAAGAGACAATAATACATAGCAGTGTCAAGTGAAAGTCTTTAGTTTTCTTGCATACTAATCTTCAGTAATTCACTCCTCATTTTATGAAAACATAATGTATGGTAAAAAAGAAAAATGAAAATTTCTCCATATTTTTGTGAAGTTTAAGAAGACTGGTTTGAAAGAAAATGTAATGGGAAAAATAAATATTAAGTGACAAAAACTGATGTGATTGTGTGTGTGTGTACACATGTAAAACTTTCCACTTGCTCTTAGCTGTAATTATTTTTAAATTAATTGTTTAAAGAGGAACTAGGTGAGGAAATTGTACTCCTAAGTGAAAGAAACAACTATTAACCACCATAAAAAGATCCTTGAGATCCAATTGTCATATGAATCTCTCTTCTCAGGAATTCATCGGATCGGGACCCTGCCAAGGCTGTTAAAAACTTGAAATGCCTGTTAAACAAATTCACTAGTTTATGTTATCTTTTCCTAGCTCTGTTTGTTGACTGGAGTTCAATACTTGCATTCATCCCAGTTTACTGCATGGGATTTAGCCAGTGGAGCAGTGCTGATAGCATCTCTGACACTGGAATCAGTTACTCTCCTGTGATAAAGTTCCTGAAAGATCGATGCTCTTTTATTTTTTCATTGAGCAATGTTTCTGTCTTCCCAAATGGATTCGCTACCACAAGAACTGCTACAAATTCTAGGTTTCCCAGGCAATCTTATCTTGCACTTCAGCACAGACCTTTGCTTTGTTCTATAGAGCGGATTTCTTGGTTCTTTCTGAGACATACGTGCTGGGACAGAAGGACATTTATTTAAGTCAAATAACTTTTAAAGATCTTTATGCACTTCAGATTTTTAAAAAATGTAATGTATTTTTAAACATCAGATTCCTTTTTTTTCTATTCGCTCAATAAAATTCCTCTTTTTTCCCTGTATGGAAACACTGACCTTGATGCATCAAGGACTTAGAGAAGCAAGGTCAGCAAGTGTCAAGAGCAACAACTTCCCTAGTAGGTGCTTTTCCTTCCTTCTTTCCTTCCTTCCTTCCTTCCTTCCTTCCTTACTCCCTCCTTCCTTTCCGTCCTTCCTTCCTTTCTTCTCTTTCCTTCCGCCGCCTCCTTTTATTAGACAGGTGTTATCTATAAGTGTTTTGTTTTTTTTTTCTTCCAGACCTTTTAGGCATATAGAGGAAGTCATTGATGGCAACTCAGTAATGAGGAAGATTGCTCTTAGAACTAAAACCTTCCTGTGTGACAAGACCAGTTTCCCGCTGATCCTGCAATACCAGGCGAATACTTACTTGGTGATGGTCAGTACATACATAAAGATTTCCTGAGATTTGGTAGTCAAACCAAAGAAAGCAATTTGGTGCTACAAAGACCTAAGATACATGGTGACTTTTGACTAAATGTATCATAATTGAGCAAGATGCTTATAGATGGTAATGTTCTTTCTTAAAAGGAGAAAGCATTAAATGCCACTAGGATGAATTAGATATGCAAATATATAAGAAATACAGGGCCTTTTTTTTCTGGTTTAAATATTTATAGTAATTGAAGTCATATCTTAAAATAATTTTACTGGAGAAGTCCCATATTTAAAATGCTAGTTACAATTGCTTATAAAATTTCTTGAATTATTTCACAGCATTTGTGAAATGATTTTTATATATTCATAACCCATGGCAGGGGGTCAGTTTATTTCAATAACTGCATGATTGTATTTTTCAGCATTCATGCTATCTGTGATACATTTCATAAAACATAATTTTCCTATAGAGAGGATCTGACTAAAGCTGACTGGAGTTTTTTGTTTTGTTTTGTTTTGTTTTTAACAGATTTACAAAGAAGCTTTTCTTTCCTCCTCTCTAATCAAATATTATTTGAACTTAAACTCCTGTCTTTTGTGGCATTAGAGCAAGCCAGAGTTTCCTTGTTTTACTTCAGAACATTTTAGAGACATCTACTGGAAAAGCACATTATTGCAAATTTTATAAAATTGGTTTAAAAAGGATATTGTTGCTGACATTCCAAAAAAAAAAAATGTCTTGGAGCCCACATCACAAAATTAGGTCCCTTTCTGAAGATAAACTCTTTGATCCTCAAAAAGGTATACCAAATGTGAAAAACACCAAAACTGTTACTTTGCTGTTGGACTTAATACTTCTTCCTTTTTTTACCCAACAAAATTCTATTCACCTAGACTTTTAAAAAATTGGTTTCCTCTTGATAGTATGACTAATATTTTTAATTAGCTAAACCAGAACGTTTTACCAGAATTTTGATTATCTAAATGGTAGCAAAATGACCACGTGTGGAGGTTCAGTAATATTACAAACAGCATACTGTGGAGTAAGACACCAAGATGAATTGCCTCCTGGATTTTGAATCACAATATCCCTTTCTAACAGGTTGGAGATGGAGCTATAGAGGGGTTGGGGGTTGAAAGAAAAGGAGAAAAAGGTAGAGAAGTGGAGAAGGAGAAATAAAAGTACAGTTGTTAGCTGTTCCATTTTATTCCTGTTCTACGGATCTTCCCTGTATATTTACAAAAATCTCCCTACCGTAATCGAAATGAAAAAGAAATTGTTACTTTTGTATTATGACATTTATTTTATTTGTGGGGATGAAACTTTTGGGGGAAGTAGGGATTTGTAAAATGTATGTAGTATTTTACAAATTTTCTGTGGATAAAATGATCTCCCGATGTGAAGGACTAGCACTGAAGTAACTATCACAGCAGCTACATGACCAAACCCTTGAGGGCTCTGAAGAAGTTTAAAGAATGGATGAGCCACACTGATTATTCTTGTCATATTTTGGGCTGCTTGACATATGAGACAGTGAAGAGAGTTTTGTCAAAGGAAACCTGACAATTTTCCCTTCCGTTTAAGAACGAGACTGTTGGCACATAGATAAAGTGTGGTGGTGGTGGTGGGGGGGACTTGGAATGTGGTGGGGGAGGAATCAGAAGGGAAAAACGTGGAAAGAAAGAAAAGAAAGAAAGAAACAAACAAACAAACCCAGGATAGATGAAATAATGAAGACTGATTCAAGGAACAAAGGGACACACTAGTTCTTGGAGCCACCAGTGCATCAACTGCACTAATAAAAAATTCAACAGCTTTTATGCACTGCAATCAAAATGGAGGAGGATGGTCACAGGATCGTTAGGGGCGACAGTAGGGTTTTTTTTAGGAATCACCGTGATACCGAATTGATTGAATGACATGACACAACGGGCATAGCTGCCATCAGAAAGTTATTCCCACCACAGATTTCAGTAGAAAGATGACCTTTCCACTACAGCGTAATCAGCAGACGCCTGCATTATGAGTAATTCTATTGATAGTATTGTGACAGAAGGTCATTGTCAGATCAGTGCTGGAATATTTGTGTTAATGGGATTCAAGGTAACGATTTGCAAGTCGGGTATTAAAAATATCCACAAGTTGCTTCCAAATAGAACATGAGACGTCAGTAAATCATCAAAGCTAAGCTATTTGAATTCAACGTAAATATTTCATGTGATGCTTTGAAAAAAAGGAGGTGACAATGCATAGCAGGTATTGAAAACTGCCAACCAGCCAACTTGTTTCTTGCGCATACATTTATAATGATAGAATTCTACGATTTTTCCTCACAGATGGATACAGTCCACCTTAGTGATTAATAATCGATTAGTAGGTATAAAAGGACAAAGTCTGAAGTAACGGCTGTCTTAATCAGCTGCAGCCCATGACATTCTTCGACATAAAGATTTTGTTTCCTGCCACACATCAGCATTTAGTTCTGTAGGTGCCATAGGGTGTGTAATGACCTTCTTAATTTCTAGAAAGGTATGCTGTGAACAAACGCTTGAATCTTTAAGAATAATAATGGAATTAATACTCCTAAGATATCCTTCATGGAATTAATACTCCTAAGATCTTCTGCATGCAAGAGGAAAAATGCAAAAACTAGTCTTAGACTTTAGGAATATAATTCTAAATACCGTTCAGAAACTTGTAACCATCTGCTATGTACAGATTATATATGTTTTACCACTGGGAATATGCCTGTGCACGTCACGTAAATTAGGAATCCTGTGAAAGCAGGATCCTATTTGGACTTGTTTAGAATATGCTAAATTACCTCGTTTCTAAATACTTTTGGCACAGATGATATTTTATTTAAAAGTTTATTCTACCTGATTATAAATGAAGTACCTATTCATACTATATCCTGAAAATGTATTAAATTTTTATAACAGCTCTGCAATTCAGGCCAGACCCAGAACAAATAGCCTTACAGTTGAATTTACCTACAGATTCTCATTGAATGGGCTAGAAAAACCATATATAACATCCCTAACGAAGCTGCAAGTTTCCTAGAGCTTTTGTATTACAACTTTCTTTTTTTAAATGTGAATCATAATGGCTTCTCCACACTTACATTAATTTTTAATCACAGTCTCTCACGCTGCTGATTGAATTCCTCACCACTACTAATGGTCTTTCTTGTAATATTCATTCATTTAAAATTGATGCCATATCCTATTTTTCAAAGGAAACCTGTTTAAATTCAAAAGCAACATAATAGCCACACGGATGTTAGGCCACAGCAGGTTACCGGGTGTTTGATTAGCCTTGCCACCAGAAAATCCTTAAAATCACAGTTGATAAAATGGCTCTATTAGGATTTAAGAAGAAAAGCACAATTATTCATGCCACATTTGTATATTTTTTAAAACTGAATTTCATTCATATACATAATATTATTTCAAATAATTGAACTGGAACAAAACTAGAAGGTAGTTTTATTTTCATATAGGGGCACTTCTAATGATTATCTAAATATAAAATTAGGATTTCTGATATTTTAATAAGGCATGCCTCCATAGCATATAGTTAAGAAACAGTAGATAGTCAGATCTCCACTTATTCGTCCTCTAAAACTAACATACAATATAGGAATATATAAGATATCTCATTAGAAGACTTAGGGTGCTAAACTACTAAGTTAGGAAGCTCTAGAGAGGTAACAGTTTTAATGATTTGGCTATGTGTTCATTAACTTTGGTTCAAAAGGGAAAATACAACTCTTTTCTTCACTAAAATCAGTTGCTTATTCCTCAGAAGTTTTATGCTTTTCATTCTTATTATAAAAGTACTATTAGAATATACCTTTTAGCTGGCATTTTGCTCCACTGAATCCAGGACAGCACTTCCATTCCAATGAGGTAACGATTTTGTGCTGCATCCTGTAGACAGGATTTGATATCTTCTGAGATCTGGACAGAAGAGCAATTATTTGTGTTACATTAAATTATCAGTTGGGATAATTAAAGTTTTGGAGACAATACCTAAAATGTAAGAAACATTCAGTAAACATTATCTGTTATTATTATTATTATAATCTTCATCATCGATATTATTATTATTATTATTATTATTACTATTATTATTGAGAGGAGAGCCAGCACATGAGAGAGCGGGGCAGGGCGGGGTGGGGAAGGGGGAGAGGGAGAGAGAAAATCTTAAGCTGGCTTCACGCTCAGCACAGAGCTGATGTAGGGCTCCATCTCACAACCCCGAGATCATGACCTGAGCTGAAATCAAGAGTCGGACGCTTAACTAACTGAGTCACCCTGGTGCCCCTCATCAATATTATTGTTAAACTTACATTTCTTTAAAGAAATTACAAAAAACATTAAGAGTTATGCTATTTGGTATTTTAAGTTTATACCTATCATTACATTTTCTAAACGTAGTATAACTTTTCCCTTGATAATACTTTTACTAAACCAATGTTAAAACTTATTTTAATTCTATTTTTTTAAATAGCTTATGAGGACAATTTCTTTCATTTCAATTCTTAATATTCCTTATATCGTTATAGTTAAAAGGATCTGTTTTCCCCCAGATCAACATCAAACAACTGAAACTGTGTATGAGTGATCGAATTGAATTATGATAACCACTATGCTTTTTTTTTTTTTTTTTTTTTTAAAGATTTTATTTATTTATGTGACAGAGAGACAGCCAGAGAGAGAGGGAACACAGCAGGGTGAGTGGGAGAGGAAGAAGCAGGCTCACAGCGGAGGAGCCCGATGTGGGACTCGATCCCGGCACGCCGGGATCACGCCCTGAGCCGAAGGCAGACGCTTTAACGACTGTGCCACCCAGGCGCCCACCACTATGCTTTTTAACCTGCACTTTGTCCTTTCTCAAGTTTTAGATTTAAAATTTTTTTTTATTTTATGATTTTTTTATTATATTATGTTAGTCACCATACACTACATCCCCGGTTTCTGATGTAAAGCTCGATGTAGATTTTAAATTTTTAATATTATTTCTCTCATATGGTATTTATCTCTGATAGAGAGAGATGGAAAGAGAGAAGGAAAGAGAATGAGAGGGAGAGAGGAAGGGATCTAACATGAGAAAATATTTCTGAGAAGAAACCGTGAAAGGGAAATGAAGAAACTATAACATTTTAGCATAGCAATCCATATACATGGTGAATGGTACTAAATTGTAGGCCCTATATATGTAAATGTAAATCATAAATACAATTTGTCCATGTTATTCTTACCCTTATGACTTCAAAATTTAGCTAATATGTATCAAGTGGGCCTATGAAATGGGTATATATTACCTTGTTTAATTTACTTATTAGTTCTATGTAGAAAATATCGTTACTATCCTGATATGCTGATGAGGAACCTGAGGAACACAGAGCTGAAACAACATGCTCAAAGGCTCGAAACTAAAAGTGATCAAGGGGCTGCCTGGGTGGCTCAGTTGTTAAGCGTCTGCCGTAGGCTCAGGTCACGATCCCAGGGTCCTGGGATCGAGTCCCATGCAGGTTGGGCTCCCTGGACTGCGGGGGGCCTGCTTCTTCCTCTCCCACTCCCTCTGCTTGTGTTCCCTCTCTTGCTGTCTCTCTCTCTCTCTGTCAAATAAATTATAAATAAAATATTTAAAAAATAAAATAAAAATGATCGAGGTGGGATTTTCATCCACGCTGCGTGGGCTAGCCTCCCTTTTACTATCTAGAGTTTGTCCCCTACAACTCTGTGGGGACAGTAGTCAATTTCCTGGATAAACCCCGATCACGTGGAGGGAATGTAGCTTAACCAACTGGGCTTTAAGAGACTTGGGTTTTAGTTTCTGCTGTGACTTGAAGGGTAATTCAATCTGTGTGAGGTTATTCCTCAGCTTTAAAAGGAGCTATAAGTTCTCTCCATCTCTAAAAGTAGGCTAGTCATTTACCTGTGTTTATGTCAGTTAATTATATTCAGTAAGTAACTCAGTCTAGTGAAATAGCTCCAGTCCAGTAGATAAAGCTAAATAGAAAGTAAGGCTGTTTGGAAAAGGACTCTTTAGAGTTTATTAGGATGAACTCAAGCAGTTAGTTGCATTATTACTAGAGTCAATGTCCGTGCTTTAGCAAACTGGATCCCTGCTATATGCGGCTCCGACATAATAAAGGAGAAAGTGACAAAAACTGCATGTGTCCTGAAATAATGAAGGAAGAGACCCATTCGAAGGTGGAGAGATGAGAATAAATATACATATTCTGGTTTGTTTAAAGAGAGAAAGAGAAAAAAAACTCACCTTGAACTCAGAAGGGCAGTATAATGGGGTTACTGTGGCAATATTTTCATTACTGAAGAATTAACAATGCATTCTTTGTATCTCATGCCGACAAGGAAATTGCCACAAAGGGAATAAATGCTGAAAGCGGAACTGGAGCTCAGCTCTTCCAAATCCCTAAGATGTGCTTAGCTCTCTGGACCATGAACCTTAGCTATTCCTCCAGGGAGTAAGAAACACCTTGATTTTACATATCCTTCCTGTGCACTGTTCCAGATTGCCAATGTGTCAGATTCATTGCCTGAGTTATTTGTATGACAATTTGCATAACATGAGCCATCATGGCCTGAATAATAATTTTAGTTTTTATTTCAGGGTCTTCTGAAACACCCTCAGATAAGCTAATGTGACTGTATGAATTCAGAGAATTTACCAATTACTCAGCCCCACATCTGAACAACTTTCAAATGTTCTCAATAGGTTTTTTAAGAAATAAAAATTAAGTAACATGAATAAATGAAAATTAAATAACATGAATCATTAAAATAGGCATATAAAGAAAGGCCCCACTTAGCTGTTTTATCATGCACAATTGCCAATTAAGGTGGCTTGCCAAGTTATGGACTTCTCTCTGACCTAGTATGAAGCAGAAAGTATCAATACAATTTTAAAACTGTGTATGAATTTCATAAGAATTAAAGGACAGGATTATTGATCAGGTCATAGAATAAAGGTAATAGTAACAGTAAAAATGGAAATAAGCATGAAAGTTAGCATTTATTGAAGACTCACAAAGTACGTGTCCCTAGGCTAAGCATATTACTGCATTCTCATATATTCTAAAAATTCCCATATGAGGCATGTATTATTGGTATCTTCATTTTCACTTACCCCAAATCCTGCACCTAATTTACTGTGATGACCGTACTTTAACCCTACTATACATTTGCACCTGGGATGATTAACTTTCTCTATATATTCCACGACATACATAACTACAGTATAAGCAGTGGCTATTTTCAAAAAATTTCACATACCTCTGAGGACAGGATCCACTGGCCCAGCCACAGGGCCCTCTCCCACTTGGAACATAAGTGACTTGGTTGTCTAGTATCACTGTGGGAGATAATCTCGTATGTACATAAGCGCACCAATTCCTAAGGAAGAGATAATTTTGGTTAAAAAGAAATCATTGTCAAAAAGAATCCTTTCCATTAAAATCATTTTCATAGGTCTGTATCTATTGCTATCGGAGTTGTGGATTAGATACTTTGAAAAATTGGTATCTAGCTTTAAAATATCTGATGAGAGAAAACATACTTGTTATTGCATTGCTGTATGCACGAAAAGGAAAGGAAAGCTACAAAATCACAGTAAGTTAAGAATAAATAAGACTTAAAACCAGAACTTGTATTGTTCAGCTGTAAGTTAAGTAAAAATCCAAGACCTCCCTTATGGCAAATGTCAGTGTTAGTGCTTAATTGGAGACTCAGACCTCGGTCCAGTCCTTCTATTGAACAATGTGCAGTAAGACAAAAGAAAACGAGTCAATGCTGTAAGAATCAAAAAAGAGGAAAAATAACTATTATTAGCAGCAGAGGATATGATATAAATAAAAAATATGAAATAGCCCAGATGCAAATGATTATAAGAGTTCAGCAATGTAGTTAAGGTCAATATAAATTTTTTATAATTAATAAAATATATGGCCACAAAGTTAAGATCAGTTACAGTTCAATGTACCAACAATAAATTTTAAAAAGGTACTACTTACAATAGCAAAAATCACATTATTCTTCTTAAATCCAACAAAAGAAGTGTAAGATATAACAGATAATTGCTAAGCTTTATTGAAAGGCCCCCCAAAAAATCCAATAAATCCTGTTAATGGATGGGAGCAGACAATGTAAATATATCAATTCTCCTCAAATTAATCCACAGATTTAGAGCCTTTTTAAGGCAAACCTTAATTTGATACAAGTTTAATAAGCTTATTCTATTTTTTATGTAATAAACTAATAAGCCAAATTTCAGAATTTCTGGCTCTGACCAATACAGAGCATCAGATTTACTTTCCCTTGGCAAAATCTATAAAGCTGGACAAGATATATAAAGCAATAATTTTCAGATGTTGAACAACAAACAATGCAGTGAAATGATTTTTTGAGAGAAGGGAGCAATATGATGTGAATTCCACATTGAATCTAGTTTTCTGCCTGCAAACAATTTTCAAACGACATCGCAAAGGAGTGGGTCGCAAAGAGAGAGAGCACTGGATGAAGGAAATAGAGATCTGAGTTTGGGGCTGCTGACGTGGTCAGAATATGTAGATGAAGTTCATAAAATGAGGGGGAGTGACAGAGGTGTCATCTTAAAAGTCAACGTAGGGGTTCTTTTAAATCTTGGGTTGAATACCACACAGTGCTTGCAAGTAGTAGTCTTTGCAAGGCCACCTGAGAACAAATATCATGAAGCTGTGTGAGCTGAACAAAGATTCCAGATTTTACCCCATTGTGGAGAATTCTGACCAATCAAAGAGGAGAGTTCTCATTAAACATCTGAGTGCCCGACCCTAGCAATGACTGCATCCCGTAGGGTAAGGCTAATCTACACACACGCCAACAAAGCCTTAAAAAAAATTCCCATCCTTGATATAACTAACTCCATGCCAGAACAGAAGTCAAAGCTCTTTAAGGGAAGACAACAAAACCTGTTCATAACATAGCAGCTCAACATAAACAAACAACAATAAGAACTAGATATGTGAAGAAGGTGGAATATAGGGCCAATACATGAGTAAAAATCCAATAAACAGAGCCAAAACAAAACAGAGATGACATAGATGTTGAATTGGCAACCGATGACTAAAATAGTTATTGTAAACCTGTTCACGATATCGAGGAAAAAATATTTGCTCATGGCAAATATCAAAAAAAAAAAAAAAAAAGAACCATCAAATAGAACCAAAACATACAAAATATGAATAAAGATTGTCTGGATTGGGTTTAACAGAAGTTTGGACTCTGGACATTAAGATCAATGAACTTGGAGGCAGGGCAAAAGAAACTATCCACACTGAAGGACAGAGGGAAAAATATTAAAATATAAATGAGCAGAAACTCAAGTGGTCCAAAATATATTAGAGTTCCAGAAGAGTAGCAGAAAAAGATCAAGGAAGAGTAAGTAGTTGAAGAAATAAGGGCTGAAATTTTTCTAAATTTGGTAGAAGACTATCAGTCTTCAGATCTAAGAAGCTCAATAAATCCAGAAAGATAAACACAAAGTAAAACTTCACTTAAGTATGTTATAGATAAATTCCAGATAAAAAATATAAAGAGAAAAAAAAAAGCAGACGGACATTAATTCGGAAGAGAAGGGAACTACCTCGACTTGATAAAGGGCGTCTATGAAAAACCTGCAACTAATATCATACTAAATGGTGAAAGAATGAAAGCTTTCCCTTGAGATCGGGAGTAAAACAAGAATGTCTGCTCTTGTAACTTCTATTTAACATTTTGCTATAAGCTCTAGTCAGGCAATTATATATATAAATATATATATATATATATATAGAGAGAGAGAGAGAGAGAGGGAGACATATTTCTCCTATGTAGAAAATTATTAAAAATCCACTAAAATGCTACTAGAACTTATAAGCAAGTGCAACAAGGTTACAATATACAAAAAACAATTGTATTTGTGCACAGCAGCAATGAATGACTCAAAGATGAAATTAAGAAAACAATTCCATTTACAATAGCACCAAAATTAAGCACATGCTCAGGAATCGATTCAACAAAGGAAGTACAAAAATGACAAAATATCATTGAAAGAAAGACAACCTAAATAAATGGAAAGGGTTCATGGACCAGAAGATTTGCTGTTGTTCGAAGGGCATTACTCCCTAAGTTGATCTACAGCTTCAACACAATCCCAGTCAAAATCCCACCTGCCTTTTTTTTGCAGAAATTTGAAGCTTTTTTTAAAAATTCATATGGAAATACAAGAAACTCAGAACAGCCAAAACAATATTGAAAAATAAATGGAAGGCTCAGTACTCACGCTATCCACTATCAAAGCTTATTACAAACTGCAGTAAGTGAGACTGTATTTGACCAGCATAAGAATAGTGCTACAGATCAATGGAATAGAATTTAGAGTTTAGAAATAAACCTGTACATTTATGGTTAACTAATTTTTGACAAGGGTGCCACGCAATTCAATGGGGAAAGAACATTCTTTTCAACAAATGATGGTAAGATAAATGGAGGCAAACAGGTAAAGTTGGATACCTATCTCATATCAGATATAAAAATCAACTCAAAAATGGATCAAAGACAAAAGTAAGAGCTAAAACTGTTAGAAAAAAGCAAAGGCATATATCCACATGTCCTGGGATTATCTTGCCAGTGTAATAGGCAAGAAAGAGAAGTGAAGTCACCCGGACTGAATGTTAATAAGTTAAAATTATGTTTACTTGCAGAACAGGTTTTATGTAGATCATGATGAATCTACAAAAAATTAAGTAATTAGTGAACTTAGCAAGATCTAAGGCAAATATACAGAAAAATCAACTGTTTTTCTAGGTACTAACTAAAATACTTAACTACATAAAGTTTAAGAACTTTTGTTCATGTCAAGACACCAAAGTGATTTAAAAAGAGGCTGGGGGCACCTGGATGGTGCAGTTAGTTCGGTGTCCGACTCGGTTTCAGCTCAGTTCATGATCCCAGTGTTGTGAGCAGCCAGCTCTGCGCTCAGCAACGGGTCTAAGATTTTCTCCCTGTCCCTCCGCCTCTGCCCCCCTTGCTCTCTCTCTCTTTCATTCTCTGTCTAAAAAGAGAGAGAGAGAGAGAGGCTGTGAATCAAAAGATTAGCATTCATAATATATAACAAATTCCCACTAATAAGTAAGACAAGGATAAGGAAAAAATAGAACGATAGAAAAATGGACAAACTGCTTGAACAAACATTTTATTCAAGGAAATACCAATGGCTATTAAACATATAAAAAGAAGGTTCATTTTGTTGGTATCAAGAAAATGCAAATTAAGATCACAATGGAATAATATTTGATACTCCAGAATAAGCAAACATTGAGAATTCGACAATCTCACATATTCAGAGGATATAGAGAATAGAAGGACTCTCTCTTTTTTTTTTTTAAGGTTTTTATTTATTTATTCGACAGAGATAGAGACAGCCAGCGAGAGAGGGAACACAAGCAGGGGGAGTGGGAGAGGTAGAAGCAGGCTCATAGTGGAGGAGCCCGATGTGGGGCTCGATCCCATAACGCCAGGATCACGCCCTGAGCCGAAGGCAGACGCTTAACCGCTCTGCCACCCAGGCGCCCCTAGAAGGACTCTCTTAAATTCTGTTGATAGAAGTACACATTGGTACAACTACTTTGAAAAACGATTTGTTACTATTGTAAAGATGAACATGCAAATACTCTCTGACCCAGTGGTTATACTTTTTGATATATATTTAGGAGAAACGATTCCAAATATATATATATTTAGAGAAACTAAACTGCTTTATAACTACATCCTATCAATTTAATTATATTAAAATATAATTTTATACCAGTAATCATATACCTGAATTTTTATAGCAGCAGGCATTATTCATAATTATCAAAACCTGAAAGTAGCTCAAATGTCCATTTAACATGTAATGGAGCAATACGTGCTGAAATATTTACACAGCGGACATTATTCACCCTTAAAAAATGAACTATAATGTTATCCAATAGCCCAAATTGAACTTATATAACAAACCTGTGTGTTACAAGTAAGTTACAGGAGAAACAGTATGATGCATTTTTCTTATATAAAGCTAAAACAAAAGATGGATAATGTATTGTTTAGGGATACCTGTATATATGGTAAAATTATATTTAGTAATACCTCTTTTGTATGGATCAAATATGGCATAATTCAAAATATTATAATTAAAAATAAAATAAATAAATCCTGTCTTATTGAAAGACTTCGCTGACTTGCTGTTCTGATACTCATGTCTTAACAATGAGACCATATTGAATCCATAACTTTTCTCAAACCAGTTTCTAAAAAACTTTCTTTAAATCCATCCATGTATGCTTATTCCCTTCAACATATAAAATCGTACAGAAATAGTTGAGAAGCTTTCATGGCATCAAAGTCATTTGCCACAAAAATGTCATGATCAGACAAAAACAGCCTTTATTAAAGTACATATTTTTAGATGACATTCTAACATTAGAAGCCACCCAAAAGATAAAGATTTTTAAAGATGTTCCCTACCTCAAGGAATTTGAAGTTGTAAATATACATTAATGCTACAAATGGAGTCCTAGGGGACGGAGAGAGAAGTAAATGTTCACTATTAAATAAGTGCAGATACAAAACATTAATTACTTGCAGTTGCATAAAAATAAGCTATTAAACAAATTACATGAGAAAGTAAGTTATCTAACACACATGCGTGAGACGTAGGTGCTGTAGGTAGAAGTCTGGAAAGTGTTTTTATTGTGCTTGTAATGTGTTATATAAATTACTTCTCTAAAATTTTTAAAGGTAGGCAGCAGAATCTTTATATAAACACTGTTTAGGAAAACCAGCTTCACTTCTGGTTGCAATCAATACCAGTTATTGTATCATAAAAGACCCCACACCAAACTATGGGAAATTCTTAATAACTGTAGGTTAATTGAATTAGATTATATCGTGATTTCTTTTTCTTCTTACTTTTTTTCCTATTGTAAATATGCATCTTATTACATTTAATTTATATTCTTCCCTCTTACTTATGATGAGATTTTTTTGGGGGGGGTCAGGGATGATTTACAAAATATGGTATTAAAAGAAATGTTATATAACTGTATAATCTGTGGGGTACCTGGGTGGCTCTGTCGTTAAGCGTCTGCCTTCGGCTCAGGGTGTGGTCCCGGGGTCCTGGGATCGAGCTCCACATTGGGCTCCCTGCTCCACTAGGAGCCTGCTTCTTCCTCTCCCACTCCCCCTGCTTGTGTTCCCTCTCTCGCTGGCTGTCTCTCTCTGTCAAATAAACAAATAAAATCTTAAAAAAAAAAATAACTGTATAATCTAATCACTGCAAGTTCAAATCAATCTGAGATATATGCCTCTAAATCAGTAGAACGTTTGAAATCTATTTTGCCAAAAAATACAAATAATAATTAAAATGATACAAAAATCAATCTAGGGGCATCTGAGCCACTCAGTCAGTTAAGCGGCTGCCTTGGGCTCAGGTCATGATCCCAAGGTCCCAGGATCAAGCCCTGCATTGAGGGAGCCCGCTTCTCCCTCTGCCTTTCCCCTTGGCTTGTGCTATCTCACTCTCTCTGTCTCTTTCTCAAATAAATAAATAAAATCCTAAAAAAAAAAATCAATCTAAATGTTAAAGACCAAAGGGGGAACACAGTTTTTCCCCAGGGTAGAACCACTGAAGTTAGTAAACATCTGCTTTGGAATATTTAGGCTTCTTGGGACTGAATGTTTTTCTACAAATGAAACGGATTCTGTCATTCATCCAACTATAGCAGATACATTGAGCACCATACAGCTTATTATCGTATTGGATAAGAAGTTTGAATGGTTAGTTCCATACAGAAATAAAAAGACCTTTTGGCACATTTTATAAAATCATGGTGAGACTTGCAAAAATACTGTGAAACAAAGAACTGGCAAAAGCAAGAAATAGAAATACGAAAGATTTCAAATTGAGAGGACCACACAAAAGGGATATTTTAAGATATGAATGGGATTTCTTAAGCAAATCCACTGATTATCCTGATTATAGAGAATGACCAGCTTCAACAGAAGCAGTTATATAGTCTGTCGCCTCACTTGGCTACATGAGTGTTGAGGGAGGTGTACAACGCAGGACAGAGAGAAGTACCACCCTCCCTACATGCTCTGGGCTTTAGAATAAGAGGTGATAACTAGGTGGATAGATGGATACATAGGTAGATAGATAGATAGATATAGGTATTGTTTGTGAGACTAAATCACAGTGTCACCTGCAGAGATCTTTTAAATTCCTAAATACTAAAACAATCTCATGACTGAAAGAGTTGAGTAGGCAAAAATCAGACCAGCAGATTGCTCATGGCCCAGCAATCTTTGATCCAGTGTAAATTAGAAGTCTCCACAGCCAAAGAGCCCTGGTGTGACTTGTAATTAGGCTTATGCTACTGATGAAATAAGCTCATTAAGGCATGTTAAAAATGTAAATAGAAAATTTAAAACCAAATTGTGGGAAAATATAAGTTTAAAAATAGAAAATTAAGCATGGCAAAATGGTGACAGGCAGTATAAAGGCAAATGTAATGATCCCAGACAAGCATTTTGCTGAAATCTAAAAATGCTTTGTACCTTTCCAGACTGATTATGGCGGATGGAGAGCAGTTACTTTGAAGTGTTTAGCTTTCCATGGGGTCGTAACCCTCCAAACAGCAGACTGCATTTGGGATTCTCTTTAAGGGTAATAACACGGTTTCTTTTGTGCAGCAGCATGTACTGAAAAAACTTGTATTGATTCTTTGGATTTTCCAAGTTAATAGGTAAAAGGTTTGTTCTAGGGAAAACCAGGCAGCTTTGGTTATTTACGAACACTAGCCTAGCTTGCAGACCATGCAAAAGAGAAGGTAGAAAAAGGATTCTAGTTTGACTTACGCAACTTGAAGTGTTGTGGATAATGAACTAAGAGAAGCATTGTAAATAGACAATCTACTGTACTTCTGATTGAAACATTTTAGAAACCCAGTTTTCCAGGGACCTAGTAAAAAGACTAAATTAAAAAAAAAATCTTCCATTAATCACTGATTTGTCATTTGAAGCATACCCTGACCAAAGCATGACCCAATCATATCCATTCTTATCCTGAACCAAGAGTAGACTGAGCAAAAAGGATTCATTTAAACAACGACCACAATAAATATTTTCCTTAAGAAATAAAAGACAACAATCAACCAATTAACATTGTCTATTCTAGTCCTTAAAACTCATATTAATATTGCTTGCCAGCCTATTCATAAAAGGCTGAATGTTAAACTTGTATACTGATAATCTGTGGCTTGAATTGACACAATGGCATGAAAAGAATAGGAACTGTGGATATTCAGTAGACATCAAGGTAAACCAGCAAACCCCCCACCATAAACTAGCCAACGGTATGTCATTTTTTTCTAGGAAGTTGGAGAAAATTTTGTGTCTGGGGGGAATGTATGAAGTGAAGGACCTCTATAATTTTGTTACCTGTCATCTCTTTTTTGAGATGAATTTAGGGATTCAAAGAAGAACAAGAGGAAAATGAAACACAGTCATGGCTACTGAAAAATTACAACATTCTCAAAGAAAGAGGATCATTTTGAAGCTCTCCTAACAACCTCACCTAACAACCACCTATGCCTCCCTGACTTGAGAATCGTTCTTTACCTTGTACCTAAAGGTGACAACAAACTACAAATGATAAAAATATATACATGTATTAATGAATTCATAATTGCCTCAAGGAAAGGACTAAGTTTCCAATGGGATTTAATTTATAGATAAGAATATTAATTAATCCTCCCCCAAAAAGTAGTTCATTCCTGTTGCCACTCATTCATCTCATGAGGAACACTTTTGTTTTAATTACAAAATGATGATTGCATGGAAATACATTCCAACAAAACCCACCTGAGCTAAGTCTGACCAGCACTAATAGAGAAATTATGAAATTATGGTATCGTACATCATTGTACACTAAAACCCTCAAATACATAGCAATTAAATCCCCACCAAGTTCAACGATAATAAGTGAGGTAAACATATTCTAAACGCATCAAAAGTAGTCATGTGTTTTTAATGACAAGTGTTTACTACTTTTGTAAATCCAACCTGCTCGTTCCTCAACTCAATAACATATGTGTTCAATTTCTCCTCTCTCTTTGTGCCTCTCTCTCTCCTATAAATCAGTAAAAAGTAATTCATTTTAAAAGGAAAATAAATGATAAAGGCAAGAATATATCCTAACAAGCCCAATTTTGTTGATGTCAATAATAAGAGAGAAAAACAATCAAATAAAGCCTTATTTGGTTTAACAGTTCCATTACTAAGTTCCTAAGGATAAATGTGTGCCGTAAGTTTGTAAAAAAAAGAACAGTTTTCAGATAACACTACCAGTCAGGGTAAATGTTCTCCCTAGCACACTATCCTAATTTCAGAACATCATTCAAATTTCATGGATAACAATAGCCAAAAGGTGGAAGCAATCAAAGTGCCTATGGACAGATGACTGGATAAACAAAGTGTGATCTATAGTATTTATCTGTCCTCTATCTATCCACGATGGAGTATTATTCAGCCTTCAAAAGGAAAGGAATTCTGCCACATGCTACAGTATGAATAGATGAAAAGGGAAAGAGAAGGAAAGGGAAGAGAAGGGAAAGGAGGGTTTCTCTCCACTTCACAGATGTCATAAACACTGTTTTTCCCACCTCTCTAATCAGACTTCGAAGGTCATTACTGATGAGCAAGAGCTGACTCCCGCACAAGGTTTTCATTCTCTTCTTTTACTCCACACATGCGGGCAAATGAAGAAGAGATTGCATCTCTGTGTCTGGAGTTTTTGCTTCTGGTTTTTGCCTGAACGAAGCAGAAGGGGAGGAGCAGAGACCGGGATACCTACATAAACCAAACAAAACAACAAGGAAAAGTTTCCCTGACTAGAGAAGCAGGTAACATAGTTGTTGACTTACGCTCCAGGCAGACTGCCTCCTTTGAGATTTTGACTCCACAACTATTAGCCATCAGCTTGTTCATTAACTGTGGCTTCCTCTTCTACACAGTAAGTATAATCATATAACCTATCTCACAGGGTTGTGTGAGACCAAATGAATTAATATGATATATATAAAACACTTGCTGCTGATTACATGGTTCAGAGAGTTAGTAGGATTTTTTATGAAGGGAATAGAAATCTGTATATCTACCTATATATTTACATATCTCCCAATTTTTGCCATATATGCAAATAGAGACATGGCTCCTTTTATGCTTCTTTAATGATCTGATACATTTATCTCAACCATAATTGGTTTTATATAATTTTTTTCTCCCTTTCCCTATGCCTCCCCCACTGCTCCCCCCCCCCACTCACACTCTCTCTCAAATAAATAAATACAATCTTTAAAAATAATAAAAATAATTTCCAGGAAACCATTACAGAATATTATCATCCTTTATGTTCAGATCGCATGATGAAGCTTAGCTCTTAGAATATATATATATATAATGTTTCTATAGTCTTTTTAAAAAAGATTTATTTATTTATTTGAGAGACAGAGAGAGATAGCACGAGCAGAAAGAGGGGCCGAGGGAGAGAATCTTCAAGCAGACTCCCTGCTGAGAGCAGAGCCCACCATGGGGCTTGATCTCAGGATCCTGAGATCCTGAACTGAGCTGAAACCAAGAGTGGGACGCTTAACAACTGTGCCACCCAGATGCCCCAAAATGTTTCTGTAGTCTTAAAAAATTATCAACATAAACACTTCCCAAATGTTTTGAAATCTTTATTTTATACAAGTCTTTATTTTTAATCAAAGTATAACAAGAGCGCCTATATCAAATTATTAATTTGAGAGACTAGAATGTACCTGAGTTCACCAGTCATAAATGAGAAAGTACTTCAAAGGAAATATGCACATACACAATATGAAAGAAGAAATAATAGAAATTGAAAGCAAGTACTTAGATTTAGTAAAAAGATTCTTGATACATAAATCACACATGAATAAAACATTGGACTTGTTATATTTAGTTTGGCTAATAGTCCAAAGGTGAGTTCATCTAGATACTAATCTCCTTAAGAAAACAACTTATTTTCAAACAAAATTTATGTTTGTAATTCATTAATATTTTAGTGTAAGTACCTTTATATAGTCCATGTTTTTCAAAATTCTACATCATATTTAAACTTGACTAGAAATATTAGTTTTATAAAAGAATCATGTAGAAAGTATTTAAAACAAAGTTTGAAAGGCAATCATGCAAAGCTCAGATCATAGGGAATTTCTGATATTCTGACACTTTAATTTTCTGGTTAATTTAGGTTTTATGAAGAAACTCTTCTTTTATATACCAACTTTTGCAATTAAAGTCTTTTGTCAGGCATCATTAATTTGTCTTCCATCATGGGCACTGTATGGTAAATAATTGAGTTTTTGATGATAGATGGCTATACAGTGCCTCAGAGTCACAAATTATTGTGTATATACAATATTTTCAGTGTAAAATTTTAGGAGAATGAGCTGAATGTGTCCCCATTCTAGGGGATATGTATGGAGTTTGCTTTTTGATCCAACATATTTTTTAAATTTTAAAGCTAATGACAGTATATTTTTAAGAGACACATTGAATTAGAAATGTATAACATATTATATATGTAATTTATTTACATATTTATAGGTAATAATTCTTAAAGCTACTTAAATATACTTCTTCATAAATTTGTTTCATTTTACCTAATTTTATTTTATTTTTTGCTTCCTCCCCCCATGCTGTGACTTCAGCCTATTCAGGGACATTGTAAACTGTTTCTATTCCAGTAGGTGTCAGGCTTTCCCAGAGTGCAGACCAGAAAGCTTCAGAAAAGGCAGGCTAACAGGTGCTATGATGCTTAGTTCTATACTTACTCCAGTTATTCCTGTAAACTGACTCTTTCAGCATTTTGTCTTAAATAATAAATGTTTAAAATACTATTTTCATATTGAAAAAGCCAAAAGCTGTGGAAATACAAAAATTTCTCATTTAATCATCTAGGATTATATAAGCACTCATTAAATTCTAGCATATATAATATAGTATGTATTTATATATTCAGGAGCAATTTAGGGAGGAGAAATATCAAAGGAATGAAATAAAAGGAAATGATTAATGAGAAAAAAATTAAGACACAGAATATACTCCACTGAGTGTTGGTTTTCAATGGCAATAATCTAGTAGATGCATTTATTTCCCAAGGAAATTAAAAAAAAATACTCTTTAACATAATGGTGTGTTTCTCTTGACAATTTTACAGCTTGTGAGAGTAATCCCCTTTGGAGGCTATTAGGTCTGATAATAACTTTGCAAAATACACATGACAAAGATCGAGTGTTTGTGTCCCCCCGAAATTTATACATTGAAATCCAAATGCCCAATATAATAATATTGGAACTAGGGCCATTGGGAGATAGCAGTGCCCTCTTGATGGGATTAGTGCCCTTATTAAAGAGGCCCTAGAGAGATCCCTCATACTTTCTGTCATGTTTGAAATCTGGAAACTCAGAAGAGGGCTCTCTCCTGCCCATGCTACTCTCAGATGTCCAGCTTTCCAAACTGTGAGAAGTTCTGCTGTTTATAACCCAGTCTGTGTTATTTTGGTATATATCAGCCTCAAGGAACTGAGACAACGTATACATTTAACTGATCAGATTTTTCACACTCAAAACCTACTCATAATTCACAGAAATAAGCAGAAAAATGAATATTACAATAGTAGAATTAATTTAATGGTTAGTTTTTAAATTTTAAACAGTATCTTTTAAAATGTGGTGTTCAAAATTTTTACTTGCAAATGGTCTAGTGGAAAATTTGGAGAACTTACCATTTTAGACATTATATTAGAAGTCATAATTCATTAAAGTAAGCTACCTATTTGTGCATACAGCAAGTTATGTAGCTTATAGAAAATCAATAAATAAACGAAGTTCTAAAAGAAAGGTCATTGAACTTAGCAAATTAAATGCTCATCTCGTTTGGTATTCAACTTTTATTTTGCTTCTGGCATCTTTCATTAATATTTTACCATATTTATAACCATTGTGTATACAAAATAAAATAAAAAACAAAGAAGTAGATAACTCTGACAGCCCTGATTTCTGCTCTATTCTCTCCTCCCTTTCATTAAAACAAACAAACAAACCACAGAAGCAAACAAACAAATAAAAACAAGCAAAAAACTCTCCTTAGTCAAGTGTCCATATTTTCATATTTTCCAAATTTATATCTCTAGTCTTGATCTCTGCTCTGAACTCCAAATTCATCCAATAATTAGTTATCGCACAGAGTTTTGTTGAGCTTTCTTTCTATGGGCCTGGCACTGTTGGGGGCAATAAATAGAATAATAAATAAGAAAGGCAAGGTTCCTAGGTGGTTCAATATTCACAAATCAATAAATATGACATACCACATTAATAAAAGAGAAGATAGGAACCATACGATCCTGTTGATAGATGCAGATAAAACATTTGACAAAATACAGCATCCATTCTTGATAAAAGCCCTCAACAAAGTAGGGATAGAGGGAACATAACATCACAAAGGCCATGCATGAAAAACCTACAGCTAATATCATCCTCAATGGGGAAAAACTGAGAGCTTTTCCTCTACAGTCAGGAACAACAAAAAGGTGTCCACTCACCATTGTTACTTAACATGCTATTAGAAGTCCTAGCCTCAGCAATCAGACAACAAAAAAATAAAAGGCATCCAAGTCAGCAAGGAAGAAGTCAAACTTTCACGATTTGCAGACAACATGATAACTCTATGTAGAAAACCCAAAAACTCCATCAAAAAAAAAAAAATTGCTAGAACTCATACATGAATTCAGCAAAGTTGCAGGATATAAAATCAACATACAGAAATCTGCTGCATTTCTATACATCAATATTGAAGCACCAGAAAAAGAAATCAAGGAATCAATTCCACTTGTAATTGCACCCAAAACAGTAAGATACCTAGGAATAAACCTAACTAAAGAGGTAAAAGATTTGTACTCTGAAAACTATAGAACATTTATGAAAGAAATCAAAGAGGACACAAAGAAATGGAAAAGCCTTCCATGCTCATGGACTGGAAGAACAAGCATTGTTAAAATGTCTATACTACCCAAAACAATCTACACATTTAATGCAATCCCTATCAAAATACCACCAGTACTGGGGAACCTGGGTGGCTCAGTCAGTTAAGCGTCTGCCTTCAGCTCAGGTCATGATCCCAGGGTCCTGGGATCAAGTTCCACATTGGGCTCCCAGCTCAGTGGGGAGTCTGCTTCTCCCTCTCCCTCTGCCTCTCCCCCTGCTCATGCTCTCTCTGTCTCCCCCTCTCAAATTAATATTTAAAAAAATACCACCAGTATTTTTCACAGAGCTAGAACAACCAATCCTAAAATTTGTATGGAACCACAAAAGACCCTGAATAGCCAAAACAATCTTGAAAAAGAAAAGCAAAGCTGGAGGTACCACAAGTCCAGACTTTAAGCTATACTACACAGCTATAGTCATCAAGACAGTATGATGTTAGCGCAAAACGGACACATAGATCAATGGAACAGAATAGGGAACCCAGAAATGGACCCACAACTGTATGGTCAATTAATCTTTGACAAAGCAGGAAAGAGTATCCAGTGGAAAGAAGACAAGCTCTTCAAGAAGTGGTGCTGGGAAAACTGGACAGCAACATGCAGAAGAATGAAACTGGACCTCTTCATTACCCCATACACAAAAATAAATTCAAAATGGATAATATCCTAAATGTGAGACAGGAAACCATCAAAATCCTTGAGGAGAACACTGGCAGTAACCTCTGACCTCAGCCATAGCTATTTCTTACTACACATGTCACTGGAGGCAAAGGAAACAAAAGCAAAAATGAACTATTGGGACCTCATCAAGTACAAAGCTTCTGCACAGTGGAGGAAACAATCAACAAAACTAAAAGGCAATCTACAGAATGGGAGAAGATATTTGCAAATGACATATCTGATAAAGGGTTAATATCTAAAATCTATAAAGAATTTATCAAATTCAACACCCCAAAAATAAATAATCCAGTTAAGAAAGAAGCAGAAGACATGAACAGACATTTTTCCAAAGAAGACATAAGAATGGCTAACAGACACATGAAAAGATGCTCAACATCACTCATCATCAGGGAAATGCAAATCAAAACTACAACGAGATACTATCTCACACCTGTCAGAATGGCTAAAACTAACAACACAGGAAACAACAGATGTTGGCAAGGATGTGGAGAAAGGGGGACCCTCTTACACTGTTAATGGGAATGCAAGCTGGTGCAGCCACTGTGGAAAACAGTATGAAGATTCCTCAAAAAGTTAAAAATGAAACTTTCCTATGACCCAGCAATTGCAGTACTAGGTATTTACCCAAAGGAAACAAAAATACTGATTTGAAGGGATACATGCATCCCGATATTTATAGCAGCATTATCAACAATAGCCAAACTATGGAAAGAGCCCAAATGTCCACCAACTGATGAATGTACAAAAAAAGTGGTACATATATATATATATATATATATATATATAATGGAATATTACTTGGCCATCAAAAAGAATGAAAACTTGCCATTTGCAACAATGAGGATGGAGCTAGAATGTATTAGCCAAGTGAAATAAGTGAGTCAGAGGAAGACAAGCACCATATAATTTCACTCATATATGGAATGTAAGAAACAAAACAGATAAACATAGGGGGAAAAAAAAGAGAGAGAGAGTGAGAAAGAGAGAGAAGAAAACCATAAGAGACTCTTAACTATAGAGAAACCTGAGGGTTTCCGGAAAGGAGGTGGAGGGTGGATTGGCTACATTGGTGATGGGTATTAAGGAGGCCACTTGTGATGAGCACTGAGTGTTATATGTAAGTGATGGATCACTGAATTTTACTCTTGAAGCAACAACAAAAAAGAAAGGCAAGGTGCCTGTTTTCATGGGATGTATGATGTCTTGTGGAAAAACAGAAAAGACACAACTGTCAACATAAATAAACCCAATAATTTCATGTCAGTGCCATGAAGAAAAAAATAAGGGTGCTAGAATAAAAATGGCAAATTCATACTGGGTAATCAGAATTTTCATTGAGGAGGGACTTTAAGCTGAAGTTGCATGAGGAAAAGAATTCTCTTTTTCCATATACTGAAAGAAGAGCATTCTAGCAAGAGCAAACAGGAAGGTTCCTTGAGATGCATATAAACTTCACAAGTTCAGTACCCAGAGAAAAGGTCAGTGTGGCCAGAGGAAAAGAAGTTGAATGAACTTGGGAGTGTGATGAAGATGAGATCATAGAGATAGTCAGGAGTCCTATCAAGCAAGACCCTGTGGGCCACGGTGAGGATTTGGGATTTTATTCTAAATGGAATGGAAAGCTACTGAGTGACTTTTAGAATGTGAGCAAAATGTTAAATTCCACAGATTTTAAGACAACATCTTTGAAATCAAGAATATATTTTAAAATCAATGGTATCTTTCAGTCACTATTGTCAGACGGTAGTTATTGCCATTGCCTTAAAGACACCTTAGCCAGTTTCATTTACATTTTCATTTTAAGTATGCAAAAGAGTGACATGTATATGTATACACAAAATAATGTCTACAAGATAATTAAGTTTAAAAATTCTAAGAAATATTGATGTCATACTTTTCTTTCTTGTAGTGTGTAAAACAATGTGTCTCAAAAGATGAAGTCTTACATCCAATGAAACTCATTAATCTGATTTAAAAGTTTAAGCACCTTAGATTTACAGTGATATATGTCTATTTTTTTTTAAGTTAAAAGCATCTCTCACTTGTGTGGAACATGGATTACATGGGGCAAGAGTGGTAACATGTAGAAAAGCTGAGTCTAGTGGTAGATAATGGAGGCTAGGAAAGGACGGTATAGTGAAGATAGAGAGGGATTTAAGATACACTGGAAGAAGTACCAAGAAGACTTCTTGATAGATTAGATAAAAGTTAGGAGGGAAAGAAAAATGTCATGATTATATCAGGGGTTTCTAGTTATGGAGCTAGACATTTACTGAGATGGTGAAGATTCACGTACGTGTGTGCAGGGGTTGGGATTCTGGGAGAAGTTAAGTAGGCAATTGATGTCTATCAATACCTCATTTTACCTAGTGTCCTCTCAGGGAAGGCTTACCCACCTTCAAGGCAGGCCATTCACTCTGTTACATACTCTCGTAAGCTTCATTCAGCATGTTTACCACCATTCGGATTCAACATCAGCATTTGGGATTCACTGTTTTTCCTCCTCACGTCCTTCCCACTGGACTATAGACTCTACGAGGGCAGAAGAGGTGGCAGTTTTTGTTCACTATTTTACCCCCAGCACAAACACAATGCTGGGGACAGATTAGATCTTCAGCAAATAATTGTTCAATGCATAAAGAAGTTAATTCTAATTTCTTCTTTTCATCCTGCCTATTTCAGAGTACTTGGTCACTGACCAACAACCACTCTACCAGATAAGAAACCACAGCTCTGGGGTAGCCAGGAGTTTCTGCACTGCTAAGACCAGAGAAAGTACAAAATGAGACAAAAATTACGCCAGAAAAATCCTATAGACAGAGGTATTCCTTTTACCTAAAATCACTATAATATTCCAAAAGCAGTAAGGAAAAACAAAACAAGCACAACAACAATGGAAACCTAAAATTAATCATCTAGATTTCATCACAGAGGAAAAAAGGGATATTTCTTTGGAAAAGATTCCTCTTTATATTCAAATATTAATCTATAAATTTTACATTCAGCTTATTAAATATTTATTGTGTACCTATTATAACCCAGAGACTTTGCTAGCATTCAAATATGTCTCCATAAGAAAGGAGCTCACAAAGTTCACCATAATTATAATGCACTATTAATGTAAACACAGTGATAGAAGAATTCAAGGAGAGCTCTGTGAAAGTTAGAAGGGCCACCTCACAGCCTGAGGAGGCTTCCTGGAGCTATTATTATTGGGCGTAACGGAAGTAGTTGATGGGAAAAGACAATGTTAGCCAAAGAGATGAACAGGGCACAAAGACAGGTTTAATGAATAGCATATTATGGACGAGAGATTTTCAAATTTTACTGGCCAGGAAGTCCCAGAAAATGAGGCTGGGGAGGAGGCAGAAGCCAGATCAAGGATGGCATTGTATAGGGAACTGGGTAAGGATCTGGGCTTTATTCTGGAAGCAAAGAATAGCCTCTGAGGGCTCATACGCTGGGAAATAAACTGTTCACTCTCATTCACCCACTTGGGAGATCAGACTGCACTTGCTAAAGGAGTATAATGTAGGAGTTCGAAGCCTGTCTCCGAAGCCAGCCAACCCCGTTTGAATCTCTGCCCCAAGGTTTACTTTTTTGTTGTTGTTGTTATGTTATGTTAGTCAGTACATCATTAGTTTTTGATGTAGTGTTCCATGATTCATTGTTTGCGTGTAACACCCAATGCTCCATGCAATACGTGCCCTCCTTAATACCGAGATTTACTTTTAAGTGACCTTAGTTAAATTACTTAATCTCTCTGAAAGAAATAATAACAGAATCTTCTTCATGAAGTTATGGTAGTAATCAAATGATTGAAGAAAAAAAAATATATATATACACACACACATATATTCACTCAAAGCAATAGAGTGCTAGGAAGAGATGTCATAAAGGGTTTGCTATTGTTATAACTTGCTGATCAAATGAAAATATGGAAGACTTTATCAAGGCTTCCTTGTATCAGCATTGTGTCCATAAGGCACGGAACTGTTTTCTCTAGCACCATTATCTATCATTATCTATCCCATGGCATCATGAGTAAGAAGTCTTAGATTTGATGGAAAGGATCACCAAAAGAAAACCTCAGGCTTTCCAGGACCTCAGGCTACAGAATCTCTAAGTACAGTCAGTACTTTTCTCTAGAAATAATTTAAAATTATTTTCATTGGAAATTCCATGGGACGATGTTCTATTCGGCAGGTTACACTTTTAATATCGTGCTTCTTCCTAACACATTGAGTTTTTAGAAATCTGACAGATACGTTATTGCTTACTTTTTATAAGACATATCCCTGCAGGCAGAATCATTCTTATTTTAAAAATTCTATGTATCCTTAGAAACTAGAATAGTGTTAGGCACGTAATAAAACAACTAGCATTTATATAAAAACTAGTATTTCTCAAATGATCAATTACTAGTTCTAATTATGAAACAATGCAATATAAAATTTAAGTGACATTTTAATGTGCATTTTCCCCTTCCTGTTTTGATTATATTTCATATTCTACTGAAAAATCTTTTGATGTCAGCATCTTTAGAAAGTTCATAATCATTTTTAATGAGTGCCTAAGAGTTCTATATAATTGGTTTAAAAAATAAAATTATAGAGTCTAATAAAATATGACTAATAGAAGTGATTGTGTAAGTGACATGGCATTTGCTATCGCTATTTAATAGACCACATTCTGTGGTCATGAAACATGAAAAAGTTTAATGTGTATGTGAAAATGTCTATTATAGGCAAAGTTTACCCAACCTAAGTTGAACATTTTGTCATCTGTAGCATTTGTTTTACAGTAAATTGGGATTGTTCTAGATTCCACTAAGTAAAAAAGTATCTAGTTAGAGTTAGATTTACTTACATATTCTAAAAAATTCTATAACCTCTGAAATACAGGGAAATAATGAATTTAAATAATGAAGAATACATAAATATGAATCTATTGGCTTATATTCTTCCCAGTGTCTCCTCATCTTTATATCAACAACAGCTTTGACACGATGCCTATCACAGAGCAGGTGTAAGCTCCTATCATTAACTTAAACCATGTTACATAGTAAGATGTTTAACTCAACTAAGATCCCAAGGCATTATTTGATGTCTTGAAATTATTTTATTGTAGGTGAAAGGTATTTGAAAGTTTAATTTCATAACACTAAACTACTAGTATTTCAAACAGATCACTCTGAACATTAAACAAATAAAAACATTGACCTGCATTTT
The DNA here is from genome assembly GCF_023065955.2 of Ursus arctos. NCBI lineage: Eukaryota > Metazoa > Chordata > Mammalia > Carnivora > Ursidae > Ursus > Ursus arctos. The sequence goes on along the minus strand of NW_026623111.1, from coordinate 70,489,319 downwards.
TCACAGCTATTTTGTTTGCTTGTTTCTTTGTTTTAGTATTTTTTTTTTTTGGCCCCTTTGAAAGTCTTCATTAACAATACTTAAAAGTTTTATTTTTTTACTTTAACAATTCACATAGGATTTGCTCAAATTTTGAATCGAAATCAATTCGAAAATTTGACTTTTCTATTCATCACATTCATGATAATGGCATTAACTCAATATAACAGGACTCGTAAAATATGTTTCATAGCACCTGTTCTGTGAGAAGCATGCATCTAAGTATATTTGATTAATATGAATCTTGCAGGATTCACCCTGTGAAGTTGGTATTTTTATCTGTATCCCCTATACCATATCTATATTTTACATATGAAAAAACTCAGTCTCGGGGAGCTCAATGAACTTGCTCAAAGTCCCCAAGACAGTACTGAAGCCAGGATTCCACCCCAGCTCTGCCTGGTTCGATCTTGAGAACTCTACCTTCCATAGCACCAGGCTCTGTCAATTTTTAAATCTGTTCACATCCCAACCGTATTGTCATTTTTTCTTTCATGTTGTGGGTGTCCTTCTGAGCACCATCAACATACCCTTGAGTTGAATAAGCAACTAACAATCACTGTGGTGTTACATTGTTTGTTAGTGAATATCTCCAATAAAAGCCCCTTCGTGACTTTGAGAGGTTCAATTAAAACAAAATTGCTGCATTTTTTTGGTTCATCTTTTCTCCATTAGATAAAGTAATGCTTAATTACCTATCTAACTGAAATGTGATCCAATTTCACCCTGAACATGAAAACATTTTCTGAGAGTGAGAAACTGTTAGCTTGCAATCTTAAAGACTTTATAGTTGGGGAGAGGGAAAAAAAAAGAAAAGAATGTTTCTTACTTTCCTCTCGTTGTTTCAAAACTTGATTTTTGATCGTTGGTTTTCTGGCTTCCACCGCTGTCACCTCTGCTGAGGTATGTTTCCCGTGGGGATCGATTTCCCGGGCCGCCTGCCACTGCGTTGGGAGAGATGGCTTGTTGACTTGTCTTTCTGGCAAAGCTCTGAAGAAATTTCATTGTAGAGTTGGAAAGGACCACTGACTCTGCTCTTGGGCTGAACTTGAGGCTAGGTTTGGTTGGGAGGGCGAGAGGCTGTAACTTCAGCACCCCTTCTGTCTTCCCTGGGGGTGTGAGAGTTGGGTTTCTCACATTCCCAGGAGGTGAGCCTGTCTCTGAGGGAGGCAGAGTTGATTTTAGCAGACTCTCTTCAGAGGTTCTTGCCTCAGGAACTGTGACAATCTCAGCTGACATGATCTGAGGGGTCGGCAGCATTTTATTTAGAGAAACCGTAGCAGAGGCCATGTTCTCCCGGGAGCCTGCATCCTCAGCAGTAGTCCAAGTATGCGTGGTGTTGATAAGCCCAAAGCCCCCATTCCATAAACTAGAAAGCAGGATAAATAGCCTTGCTCTCTTCATCTCAGTAGTTTGAAGCAAGAAAGCTCATGTGAAATTGGGAGATACAGTCCTTCAAGTGTTTTCAACAGCTGCTTCCACACTGGATCTGCTGAGACAGAGCTTTGCCAATTTGAGATGTGTAGAGGAAATAGGTTTCTGTGTTTTGTAGTGGACTCAGGAAGTTTGATTTCCTGTTTCTGTAGGTTTTGTGTGATCTGTGACCTCTGGTGGGATGGATCTGTGGAGGTGGTGAAGGGTGTCTGATGAAGTAAATGGCAAAATACAGGCAATTATTATCAGGAAAACCCATGAGAAAAACATGAAGTAACTTTCCTCTACTATGTCCACTCATGTTTCATTGGTTGCCAATTTTGAAGAGAAATTTCACATTGATGATAGGGAGTATGGAATTTTGTTTGGATGAACTGAATCAAGGAGTTTAACATTTTGTTCTACTACACAGGGAAACTGAGAGAAAAAAAAGTATGACATTTCTTTTCCACTGTGCCCCATCCAGAGAATCACATTTTGTTCAAATGCTTATACTCATGCACATACAACAAGCAAAAACTCATTGACAGAGCCTCTAACCTTTTACACATCACAGGCTGAATTATGATACATACATATATATATCTCCCTATTTTTATAAATACACTTCAGCCAAAGCATTACTTGAAGTTAATCTCAATGATGGTAAGTAATAACAAAACAGAAAAGTAAAAATTACTGAATTATACAGGTAGATATGGAACTTACTTTAAATTTTGCTCTCAGAACTTCTACCAGAACTGTTTATGGAATGAATAATCAAGATTTTGGATAATAACGGATGAAGAAAGAATGAAGTCACATGAAATAAATTAAAATGGAATCATATATAATGCTTTTGTACTTTTACTGTGGTGCAAAAGTATATTAGCTGCAGATAATAGAGAACTAAATCAATTAAAGACTTTTCTGTGGTTGTTTTCCTAGTAGAGATGCTTCATAGGATTTATGATTTCACTACTACAGCAAATCTCTGATTTTCAGGCTTCAATTAAGCTCTCTCATCTGTAAAAAAACTCCACAACAGACTCTTTGGACATATAAATAACACATTATAACAGTTCATCCATTCATTCATTATTCAGTAATTACCCAAACCCTCAGTCAGCTTCAGTCAGGCACTCTTTTAGGTGCTGAGATTATAAAGCAAGAATATTCTTGGCTCTCCACCTGCTTATGGTCTATTATGTTATCTGAAAGCCAGATCTATGTGTAATTAATCTTTCTGCTAATTTTTGTGCCAGGCATTGGGCTCTTTTTTTTTTTTTTTTTAAAGATTTTTTATTTATTTATTTGACAGAGATAGAGACAGCCAGCGAGAGAGGGAACACAAGCAGGGGGAGTGGGAGAGGAAGAAGCAGGCTCATAGCAGAGGAGCCTGATGTGGGGCTCGATCCCATAACACCGGGATCATGCCCTGAGCCGAAGGCGCTTAACCGCTGTGCCACCCAGGCGCCCCAGGCATTGGGCTCTTGCTGAATATTCAGTCATAGAATTTTTTTTTTTCTTTCAGAATTGGATAACCGGAAACCTCGTGCCTGTTGGGTTATCTATTACCGCAGATATACACTCCTGTCCCTAATCATGTATACAGAGCACCAGGATTTGAGACAAGGCCTAATTTTTCTCTGTTCTACTAACTACTCGGTCATAATACTTTTTTCTCCCCTTAATTTTTGCCATTTATTTCTACAAGTATATTGTTGACAAATTAGAGATATGTAATATGAGATTATTTAAACTAAGACACATATTAACCAGTAGCAACTCTAATTAACTTTAATATGAAGTACAAAGCATCTGTTTCTTGGATACACCATGGAACAATCCTACAAACCTTGCATTAGTAAAAGAACAAATAGGTCTAGCACAGAAAATCCAGGCAACAATTCATCACTGAAAAGGGCATAATTTTCACAACACAAACCTGGTTTCTTCACTAGTAAGAAAAAGACATTACAGCATCTTTATCTGTAAAAGACACGAACAACTAGTCTTGGCTTTGAGCAAACGAGTAATTGGGAAAAACCCAAGAAAAAATTTTGTTTGGTGTACAATTTTAAATCCATTTTCTTAGATTTAGTAAAAGCAGATGAAAAGACTGTCCTGAAAGTTTAAGAAACAACCAGAACGATGGCACACATAGATTTTTCTTTTTTTTCTTTTCTTTTCTTTCTTTCTTTTTTTCTTTTTCTTTTTTCTTTTCTTTTTTTTTTTTTTTTTGCTTCCATGGTTTGTAAAATACATCTTGATCCTGTTCAGGACAGTGAACTTTAGTGGTAAAGGGTCTCTCATTGGATCTATAACTGGTAACAAATTGCTCTCAAATGGTAATAAACACTGAACTGAGCTATGCAATTTGTTTTGCTCTTGTAAGGTATTGACCAATAACGACTTTTGGTTACCCTCCTCCTAGCTTACAAATGACCTTGTGATCAAAAGGCTACAGGTTCTGCATCTCATTATCAACCCACCAAGCCATCTTTCCATCTAACTCCCCAGAGAATCCCCAGCTCATATGGCGGTTTTAGATGTACGGGTCATCCTGTAATTAGAGACATAAAATATCTGTACTCCAGAAACTGTCAGAGGCCTAACCTCAACTTCTGCTTTCTCAGACCCACTGATACTCACCAAATAACAATTAAGAAAAATAATATTCCTGGGATTACTGTCTAAAGATACTCAATCCATTCTTCTAACTGCTTTAAATACTATCTGTGGATCACGCCATACCATCAGAGTTTCATATACATGTATGCCATCATTTTGCTATACCCCATATTGCTCACTAGATGTTTACCTTATGTTTTACCCTATTGCCGTGTATTCGTTTTGAGTAATTTTATAAGCAAGGAACTATGAAACTCATTATATTATGTGCTATCAGGAGGTTTTTTGGGTCATTTTTCATTGTATCATAAATATAGGATTGAATACATATTGCAAATTGAGTTCTCTTTAGGTAATGAGATAATGGGTTCATTCTATTTTTCTTTTTTCCCTTATAATATGCATGGATCGATTTTCTAATCACTAGAAAAAATGCTTATTAAGTTGAAATAAAAATATAAATGAGTTAAAAGAGAATCTTAGATTGAGGATTTCCTTGTTTGTAGATGGTGCTATGTATTATTTAAAACAATTTTTATGGCTGTAAGAGTATTATTCTTTGTAGAACGTTGAGGTGTAAGTAACTTTTACTAGATTAATAGAATTTCTTAGCCACTTCTTTCTTTCCTTTTCACATGAGAAATTCTTATTTTTAAAAAATAGGTTAAAACATTTATTTTTTTTTTATTTTAAATATTTTATTTATTTATTTTGGGAGAGAAAGAGCATGAGCGGAGGGGAGGGGCAGAGGGTAAGGGAGAAACAGACTCCCTGATGAGCAGGGAACCTGATGCAGGACTGATTCCAGGACTTTGGGATCATGACCTGAGCCCAGGCAGATACTTAACTGACTGAGCTACCCAGGTGCCCTAAAACATTAAAAATAATATTTCATTATAACCCTCCTCCATAAATGGTCACTGCCAAAAAATAATCACAGAAAACAAAGTTCTAGGGGCACCTGGGTGGCTCAGTCGTTAGGTGTCTGCCTTTGGCTCAGGGCGTGATCCCGGTGTTCTGGGATCGAGACCCGCATCAGGCTCCTCCGCTGGGAGCCTGCTTCTTCCTCTCCCACTCCCCCTGCTTGTGTTCCCTCTCTCGCTGGCTGTCTCTCTCTCTTTCTGTCAAATAAATAAATAAATAAAATCTTAAAAAAAAAAAGAAAAAGAAAAAAAAGAAAAAGTTCTAAGCCTTTTTCAATTTTATGTTTCTTGAAAGTAATGAAAACCTTTTGAATATATATACAGACAAAGGGAGTTGTAAGCATACAGTCAAAGGGCTGGGAAGGGGAGGGAAAGGGAAAAAAACAGATTTAAGCAAGAATTTCATGAGCCATAAAATGTGCTAGATAAGTTAAATTTGGCATATTATTTAATTCTCCCAGTCATGCTAGGTAAGTATTCTACTCTCATTTTGCTGATAAAAAAATTAAGCTTAAGGAAGTTAAATAATGTCCTAGAGTAACACACTGGTAATTGACAGAACAGATATTTATGTCCTATTCTGAGTCTTTCCACCATCTAATAATATACCCCATAAAAGAGGTAGTAAACTTCTAAATTTATGGAAATTTGAGGAAAATAACTGTCGAATTGTCTTAAATTCATTTTCTCAATGGTTTTTAACTTCTTTATTTTTTGCTTTTATCTCAGAGCTAAAACATATATGGAGATACACTAATAATTTAATGACTTCAGTTACTTTGAGTTTATGGAATTAGAGGAGAAAATTTGTGTTTTTTTAAGTTTGCTTTTAGTATAAACTTTTGTGGTTTTTTTTTCCCTTTGGCTGGGTGCCTTTTTCAATTTCTGTGCTGTATTGTAAGGGATGACATTGCCTTATTTTTGACAGCACAATAATTAGCTTCTTTCATTTCCTAGAATGGAACCTCCAAGACAGCAGAAAACTGCTACTTTCCCATCACCTAGAACAGTGCCTAGTTGGTATTCAATAAATATTTATTGTTAAATAAATGAATAAATGGATGAAACTGTGAATGTACTTCAGTAACAGCATCTGTCAGAGGGCTAAAAAGGGTATCTATTTTTCCAACTCATAACCACACAAAAGAAACAAAAAACAATCTAAATAAACACAATATACTCACTTTATGACCACCCCTTCAACCAGATTGCCTCTTGTAAATCTTTCCAAAATAAAATTTAGAAAGCCCATTATTTCTACCTCACCTGTTTTCAAAATGTATCTTAAATAGGTTATTTTGAAACCACCACAGGCACATGAGAATCAAAGCAAAGACTAAGAGCTGTGTAATGAAGGACAATGAAGCAGTAGTAATGGCAGAAAAAAATCTAAGGTATGCAAATTAAAATTAAGAACAAAATTTAAGTCTTTGTGGGCTGGTAGGAAAGGGAATATGGAAGTATAATGAATTATATCATTCTTAATATTAAGTGAGAAAAGCATATTAGTTTGTCAGGAAAGAAAACACAACATTGTTAGTCTTAATATTAAATTTTTAACTTTACAATTAAGAACATAGAGAACACTTGATAACACAAGACAAAATATCCCACATAAGCAAAAGTCTATATTGATAGTTTATCTTAGTGCTTAATTTATATTTCCCATTGTAGTAGAACAGTATACTTCAAATGAAATTAAGATTTATTTCTTTTGAAAATTTTAGAAATAACAATATTTCATTTCCCAATTTATTTTTGGCCTTTGAGTGACTTCTCCTGAAAATATGGAATAGATGCAATTTTCCCCTTTTCCTCCTGCTAAGCACCTCTGAAAATCCTGCACAGTATATATCAAATGAACATAAGAAGACTCTGAAAGATAGAGACAAACAAGGCAGACTGGCTAGGAGGACCCAAGGAACAACATAACATTGAGTTCTCTGGATTTTCTTTTTGTCTCAGATCCTAGTGCTAGAGAATTTGGCAAACTAGGAGCACCAACAGCACAAACAATAAAAGTTCCCAGAAAGGACTAAAAAATGGCCAGCTCAGAAAGACAGGCATCTAGTCAATTGCTGCACTACCCCCACCAAAGCTACAGAAAACATGTGATCCCATGCCCACCCTTGACGCAAAGGCTGAATGGAGGGCCTTAGACTTCCACCTTCTCAAGGTTGCGACAGGGTATCAGCCCCCCATCTCTCCCCTGGCTGCTGGAAAAAGGCCAATAGAGAAGCCAGAAATTTCATCATCAAGGGAGCTCCACTGAGTCACTGCTCTAACCCTCTAAAGGCTGGGTAAAGGGCAAGAGAACTGGAAAATAAAAATAGCTTTGAGGCATGCCAGGTCTTCACTGAGTACACTCCAGTGGTCCCCAAAAAGCTGGATAGAAGGCAAAAGTTCAGAGAGATATCTTCATGGTGTAGAAATTCACAGGTGGATCTGGAAAAATAAGAGAACTCCCCAGAGATTAAAAAAAAAAGAAAAATGATTTCTTACTGTAAAGTAGGAGGCCTCCCCGCGGTGTTGTAATCACCTCCTCTTTACCCCACTGAGGAGGAGGAATTCCCACCCTAGGGTTATGGGGATGGCTGAACACGTGATACCAGACACTGGATGGATGAGACTGGTAGCAGTTCATACATATACTCACACTGAGGAGGACAACATCACATACCACACAGGGCCACACAGAAGAAGCTCTCAGGAACAGAGTGAACAACTAGGGGCTACATGAAGTAGGCTTTATAATAATGAGGGTGTGGGCTGCCTCCTGGCTCCCATGGGAGGATGCACTTGGCTTGTTTAAATAATTCCATGTACTGACTGGGAATTGAAACCCACCACTTAGGGACAAGCAGGAAGTGTGCCTGGTCCCTTTGATAAGAAGGATTGTTTGACCAGGGGACCTTATCCACCACGGCAAAGTGGGGAAGGCAGCTTGTGGTTAGGCCAACTGAGGCCTTCCGGGCTTCACATGGCAAGGCAGCACATGATATTGCACCTTAATTTTAGACCTCGTACCACATAAAGTTCAGAGAGTCCTTTTTCTGTGTTGTAAAGGGTAAGAACTTTCTGGAGTTTTGTTTGTGCTCAGAAAGCTTAGTTGGAAATACAATCCTGATCATGTTGTCAAAGTATTTAAAGATTGTGTTGAGTTAAAACCAATAAAAGATGAAACATCTTTAGTTTATTTTTTAGAAATTTTTTTACTTATTTGAGAGAGAGAGAGACAGACAGTGAGAGAGCACACAAGCAGGAGGAGTGAGCAGCAGAGGGAGAGGGAGAAGCAGGATCCCCACTGAGCAGGGAGCCCAATGCAGGGCTTAATCCCAGGACTCTGGGATCATGACCTGAGCTGAAGGTGGACACTTAACCAACTGATCCATCCAGGTGCCCTGAAACAACTTTAGATCAGACCTAGCTCAAATGCAAATTGGTATGACTCAGCCCCCACACTAGAGGCCTGACAGGACTAAGGACATGCCCTTTTCTGAGGCAAAGGTTATTTACTACAGTTCTTTTACACATAATGCTTCTCAAAAATCATGAGACAAATGAAGAAATAAGAAAATGTGACCCATAGTTAGGAAAGAAAACATCCATAGAAAAAATTCAGGCCGAGATATTAGATGTATTCGAAAGACAATTTAACATAACTATGACGGGAGGTGGTAGAGAATGCAGGCAATATGTCTGACCACAAAGAGAATTTCAGTAGAGACAAAAGCTGTTAAAAAAATTAAATAGAAATGCTTGATATAAAAAATATGACACCAGCAATAAAGTACTCATTTGATAAGCTTAATAGCACAGTGGAAATATCAAAGACAGCAATCAGCTAATTTGAAGACAGGCCAAAAAAAATTATCCAAACTGAAAGGCAAAAAAGATTAATACCAAATAGTACAATACCAAATATTTTAAGAAAAATTAAAACACTGACCAGTATCCTTCACAGACATAAAAACAAAAACTGTACCTAAATAGCACTATGTAAAAGGCTAATATATCATGACAACATGGAGATTGTTCCAAGAATTCAAGGTTGGTTTACATTTAGAAATCAAACAATGTAATTCACCATATTATCAAAAGAAAATAAAGTAATTTTTAAAAAGTCTGTGCATATGTCCAAATAAGTACAGCAAAAGCATTGAACAAAATTAAATACTGGTTTATATTAAAATACTTCTGCACATTAGAAATACAAAAGTATCAACAAAGCACGTGCTGATAACATCTTTATTGATCATGAAACTTTAAATGCTTTTCTCCCAATATAAAAAACAAACAAACAAAAATGTTTGCTCTTACAACTTTGGCTCACTATTGTGTTGGAAGTCTTGGCCATCACAAGGCAACCAAAAGGAACAAGAAGCAAAGTGACGAGAGGAAAGTGAAATGCTCTTATATA